>NW_015540843.1:108790-112241 GCF_001515605.1 Sinocyclocheilus anshuiensis | reverse complement strand
AATTCTCCTGCTGAAAGTCTTGAAAAATTGCCATTTGGAAAGCTGGAAAGCAACATTTGAAAGTACAACACTGGTCTAAATGTCATGTTGAGTCAAACTCAAATGTTTTTACAGTGCTTTTCACAAAAGACATTTTCAAAGCAGCTTTACAGAAAACCATGGTGTTATTGTCTTAATCTTTATGCTTTACAATCGCATTTTACAGTTTAGAGCTTTTTAAATGTTTTTAAATATTAAACATTTAAAATATGTAAAAACGTATCTTTTAAAATATATTTTTAATATTAAATAAAAAAAATATGAATATATTTAATGTTAATTTGTTTATTTAATCATAAAAGTATTTTCTCCTTTTAGGATTATATCTTTGATGAAGCTCATTGTCAAACCCAACATACATTGAACTTGAGGTCTTTGAAAACAAGCAATAAGATATGAGAGGTTGTGTTATATTGTGAACGCAGTCATGGTCAAAGAGTAGCCTAGTGTTAGGTTTCTATTGTTAGAAGTGAGACTATATTCATGATACACCACTGCCTCCAGTGTCTAACTGCTTTTATAAAACTAGCAAATTGCAATAAAATACACAAATGTAACTGCATGGATCAGGACCAAAGCGGTCTAATTTCCACAATGTATGCATAAAAAGCACAGACAGCAGAGGAAAATTGCATGGAAGTGATGAGCAGCCACTTATGTAAAGGCTCTGTATCAATCATATTCATGGTCCGTCTTCTGATTTTTTTTTTTTTTTAAGTAATGTTTTCATCTTTTCTTAAAGTTGTTTTAGGAAGAGTTTCTATTGTCGTATTTGAGAACTAGCCTCATTTAGGTTTTTACTAGATTAGGTTTTTTTTAACTAAAAGTATGTGTAGCAATCTGAATTCTTGGGTAATGAAATATCAACTATTCATTTATTATTTATTATTTATTTATCAGATTATCATGCAGCTTGTGAACGACTCTTTAGTGCTGTAACCGGGCGAACGAGACGAGAGACGTGCAGATCCATTTGCAAGCTTTATTAGACAGAGACGTAGTCAATAACGCAGGCAGGGTCGAAACACCAGCAAACAGGTAAGGCACGGGCAAGACACAAGAGTATTCCAAGGACAGACATGATCAGACTCCGGCGAACAATATCCAACAGGGCAAGGCAAAGAGAGATAATCCAGGTACGCAACAATAGTCCAGGCAGGGGCAAACAGAGTCCGAACGGTACTCTTTGAATGAAAGGCTAGAAATGCTCCTGATGCTACTGTATCTTCTAAGTTGTTATGGCAGGTGGTTATATGTTTCCAACTTTCATTTTAATATTCTAATCTTCTATGCAAAAAAATTTATACAGTATTAAAATTGTAAGAGAAAGAGTCCTTTGTGCTTAAATTTTAGCAATATGGACCCATTCTTCATTGTGCTAAATAGGGTTAAGGATTGATATTGGCTCTTACATTATAATGTTATTATCATATTCACCATCTCTTCCCCCTAAATACTCCTCAAACACCCACAGCCTATGTGGACATGCAAGCCCCTCTGGATAATATGTTCTGGAATGTATTCTGTACTTTGTAAAAGGAAATGGAGGAAGTATAAACCACATCAAGCTACAAAAGCCCTCCTTCATCTCAACTTATTCTTCACGCTTTATCTAAACTACAGAGAAGTGGTATGCATGTCCTTTTCTTGCTAATGTACCAGCAAACTCTTAACTGCAGCAACTGACCGGGAATCAGTGAGAGACAGAAAACCAGCAAAAGGGAAAACCAATGAACCATAAAGGCTGGAAGAATGCTCTGTCAAGGTGGAATGAGAGTGTCAACAAAGCGCATTCATGGCTTCCGTGTGAATAGGAGCTGGTAATTAACAGAGTTGCTGGTACCCTGACTGTAATGGTTCAGTGGCAGGCAGAGGGAGGGAGGAAGTTCAATCACATTGCTAGCACAATAATAGCCTTCCTCAAGATCACAATCACAGAAACACCGCCAAGCTAATAACAAAAAAAAATGTTTTGGGATTTTTTTTTGCACAAATTTGTAGAAGTGCATGAGTGCACAAGATCTATCAGATGAAATATGAACCAAGTGATGACTTTTTGCTTCCTGTAGGCAAGATTTTAGTTAAAGTTCAGACTGAAGAAAGCATGAAGATGTCAAAGGCTATGTAAGAATGGAATACTTGAAGACTGATTACTAAATACAGCCCAGTAAAAACAATACGCTTTGTTCATCAATAAAAAGAAGTATAAAAAACTGCATACCCAAAAAGCTCCAGCTAACAGACTTTTATTAGAATGAACATTCTGAGCATACTGCACTTCCTCAGACTTTAAATATAGCCTATACAAATATGTGGCATCTTAAATAGTTTGTCACATTATTATCCCACAGCAATGGTTCTTAAACTGGTGGCCATGAAAGATTTCAAGCGGTCCACTAACGTTATGATTTTAGGAAGTGTTTCTGTTGTCTCACTTCATTTATGTAACTGACAATAATACATCAGGTATATACAGTAGCCTATATCTTTGGTGCTACTTCTTAACTAGAAAACAGGTTGCTCATTTAGGTTTTAGTAACTAGCTAAAGTTTCCTAGCTAAAAATATATGTAGCAATCACAGTTATGCGTCAAAGTGTTGAAATCTTGGGTAATGAAAAGCCAATGTATTTATTTATTCATTTGAAGCAAACTAGCAGTCCAGTTAAATTAATTCAAATTTCTAAAACATCAACATCAGTGGCTCAAGACAGGACTGGATATTGAAAAAGACCCTATGAAATTTTTATTCTTATCATTACATAACAAAATATTTAAAAAGTGACAATTATTTTCAAAATTGTTTATTATTTAAAGATTATATAAAGAAAACAGTTTTTTTTTTAAATCCTTCAAACCAGTTGCTAAAGTCATTGCAAAAATGGCTCAGAAAAGAGAAGTTAGTTCTGAGAAGTATTTCATACAATTTGATTATTTTGTGTGATTTATGTGTCTAAAACCTTCTGTAGACAGTGAGCTGTATTTGATAATACAGCATGTAGTCACATGTAATTGTGGAAAGGCAAGGAGTCATATTTAGTCTTAGATAAGCAAAATGGCTTTGTGTGTGTTTTGGTGTAAATGTATTATATGATCAGCAGATAGCTCTTATCAGCTGCTGGAAATTCATTGCGAGACCACCAGGGTACGAACAGTAACGTGTTGTGACAGAGGCTTCATAAACACAGCCGGCAGAAAAGAGGGCACATCAGGAAGATCTCTGAACATGTGCTGGTACCATTACACTAATTCAGTGGCATCATTTTTTTTCTTTTTCTGCACCTTGGTTTTAGCTAGAAAGCATTCAATTTCCAAGACATTGAAATCATTATAAACTTTCAGGCCAGCCAACATCAACATTTGTCTTGATAAACATTACTCATCTAGTTTATGACTGTACTGTTCATTATAAAC
>NW_015540843.1:107949-108270 GCF_001515605.1 Sinocyclocheilus anshuiensis | reverse complement strand
TACCTTGTACTGATATGCCCGTCCTTCGAACGCAAACCGCAGAAATGGTCTGTGGCGCGGAAGGATCGACACATGAAGGTACGCGTCCTTCAGGTCGATCACTGCAAACCAATCTCGGGGACGGACACGCACCCGAAGATGCGTTTCTGCGTCAACATCTTCAACGGTAGCCGATGAAGGGCCCGGTTCAAAACTCACAAATCCAAGATTGGCTGTAACCCACCGCCTTTTTTTTCTTCTTTTTTTTCTTCTTGGGTACAATGAAGTAAGGGCTGTAAAACCCCGACCTCATATCGGCTGGAGGGACCGGCTCTATCGCAT
>NW_015540843.1:104757-106344 GCF_001515605.1 Sinocyclocheilus anshuiensis | reverse complement strand
TCACTGTAGTGAAGCGGATACCGCTGAACTTGGGCGGGCGCCGGGCGAACTGAATCGCATAGCCGAGGCTGATGGTTCGCAGAAGCCAGCGAGACGGGCTGGGTAGCGCTGACCAAGCGCCCAGAAACCGTACAAGCGGGACCAGCGGGACCACAGCCGTACCCGCAGTGGGGCAGCGAGGTGGAACACAGGGACCCAACTCGGGCGGCTTGTGAGCAGGCCGGAGAGGGGTCTGAGTGTGGGGTGCAAGACTCACCTGGTTCCACGGGTTGGCAGAGGGTGCGTGAGTAGGGCCTTTGTTGACACTCTCGAACCACCCGCTGCTGCCTGCTCGCGATGGAGAAGTGGTCTGGTGCTGGTCTGTCCGCGACTCTCTGTGCCCTCCTGGGACCCAGGGACAGAGAAAACCTCTCTCTCGTCAAAATTTTCCAGATTCTCATCTCTGGGTCGCCTGTCTCAGGGCCGCTTGCTTCTCTGCTTGCGGCCCGCCCTCGGCGACGAGCAGCAGCTGCCCACCGGGGCAGGATGTGTCGGATCGCCTCAGTCTGCTTCTGGGCAGCCGAGAACTGCTGGGCAAAGCTCTCGACTGCGTCGCCGAAGAGGCCGGTCTGGGACACAGGTCTTGTCGTGCCCTCATGTCTGCCAGACACAGCCAGAGATGGCGCTCCTGGACCACAAGCGTGGACATCGCACGACCCAGAGAACTCGTGGTGACCTTCATTGCTCGGAGCGCGAGGTCAGTGGCGGTTCGGAGCTCTTTCAGAACTTCTGGATCGTGACCACCCTCGTGCAGGTCCTTCAGTGCCTTAGCCTGGTGCACTTGCAGTAACGCCATAGCGTGTAAGGCGGAAACAGCTTCCCCGCAAGCCGTATAGGCACTGCCGGTTAGACCAGACGAATGCCTACAGGTCCGGGAAGGAAGTACCGGGTCTCCCCGCCAGGAGGAGGCGGACTTAGGACACAATTGCATCACTACCGCCCGCTCCACCGGGGGGATCGCCGAATACCCCTTCTCTGCACCGCCGTCGAGGGTGGTGAGGGAGGAGGAGCCCGCCGGCCGGTTTCTGGCAGTAAAAGGTGCCGTCCACGACCTGGTGAGCTCGTCATGCATTTCCGGGAAGAAAGGCTGAGAACCAGCGCGAGCCACCCCGAGAAACCAATCATCCAGTCTTGAGGGCTCGGGACATGGTGGAGGTTTCCACTCGAGCCCGACCCTTTCGGTGGCCCGGGAAAGCATAGCTGTCATCTCCGGATCCGATTCAGGCTTTGCCGGCGGCAGCGCGGCCGAATATCTGAAGCGCCGTCTCGCCAACACAGAAAGCTTCCGAGAGCGTGCTGAACTCATAGTTCTTGACATGAATATAGAGCAGAACGATGTTGTCGCTCGGCTCCGAAGCGAAAAGCTGGTATGCATTGCACCTGCTGCCTTATTACACTCACGCTGTGCTCAGCGGCAGCTGGATGCAATAATTGCATGCCAATGTGCATTGGCTTGTTTAGTTTACACTCGAAGGGGATTGGGCTCTCGGGCGAGATCCCAATTCGTCAGTCACGACTGACGTAACGTAGAACGTGACTGACTGAAAG
>NW_015540843.1:93022-104609 GCF_001515605.1 Sinocyclocheilus anshuiensis | reverse complement strand
GCATTGGCTCGTTTAGTTTACACTCGAAGTAGATTGGTCTATCGAAGCGATATCCCAATTCGTTGGTCACCGACGTGACTCGGGAGTGACCGACTGAAAGGGAACAAAGAATTATTCTTCTACTAAGAAATTTAGTTCTTTAGCAATGTTTAAAAAACTTAAAAACAAAATGAAGCTTGTTCGTGTTTTATTTAGTGTTCATTCTCCAAAGCCCCACGTTTTATACATTTAAAAATATATTATTAATCTTTTTGTTTTTGGGTTCATTTTATATGCCAAATAACAAATAATATAACTGATTCATATATTAACTGATTCGCTAATCAATGAATTACACTCTTAAAAATAAAGGTGCTTAAAAGGTTCTTCAAAGCAATGCCATAGAAGAACCATTTCTGGTTCCACAAAGAACCATTCAGTCAAAGGTTCTTTAAAGAACCATCTCTTTCTTACCTTTTTATAATGTGAAGAACCTTCTTTCGCCACAAAGAACCGTTTGTGTAACAGAACGATTCTTCATATGTTAAAGGTTCTTTATGGATCCATTTAGACAAAAAAGGTTCTTATTTTTAAGAGCGTATTTGGTGTATCTTACGGTTAAGGTCACAGTTATAAAAACTTAGGACATAAAAGAGACTTTTCCACTGACTCTGAAAAACATCAGATGTCCAAACAGAACAGTACCAAACAGAGATACCCTTTACAATACCCTTTAGTGATCAGTATCCAAAAAAAAAGAGCTCTGGAATTCTATAAACACCTAAAATGACTGCCCTGCAGTGTGAGGAGCAGAACTCAGTGCTCTTTCACAGCTGGTGCTGAAACTCCATCCAAACCAACACCCAACCAAATTATAAAAATACAAATACAAAAAATTACAGTACATTGCCTTTTGGAAAGAAAGCCACAAAAGAAAATGAAACTCTATTTACAACTGAAAAGTGATTACAAACCAGAATACCTGAGCTGTGTGAAAAAGCATAAAGTGAGAAAGACATTAACCAAATACAGACTGAGTGATGATTGTCTAGAAAAGTGAAAAGTGAGAAAAAGTGGAAAAAAGAAAAGAAAAGAGAGGACGGCACAGAGATGGCAGCCGCCAGAGCAGAGACTGTTTTCTGTGCTTTCTGTGCCTGTGGAAACTGAATTTCCTGCTGCACTGTGATCACTATCGATCCATGCACCAAATTATATTTCTCAACCAAATCCAGAAAAATTAAGATATATTTTGGGAGAAAACTCCAGCAGTAAAATATAGCACCCTGCCATAAACACAAAGAGTCAGCCAGTGGACAAAACTAGTGTCAGAAATATTGTTACATCTTAACATCTGTCTGAATATGTACATTTATTTATTTATTTAAAGTTTATTGTGTTATTTCTTGTTGTTTATAAAAAAAAGTATTTATGCATTCATATACATTTATTAATTTGTTTTCGTTTATGTAATGATTATACAATCATTACAATACTGTACAAGGCAAGCCGATAAAGCTCATTTAAATTTAAAATTGAATTGAGAGGGAGGGAGAGAGGGAGGGAGGGAGAGTGAGCTTTTGCAATTTGTGAACATAGATCAAAAAAGATTACAAGGGAGTGGAAAGATTGATCAGAGATGCATCAGAATTGGGGAGTCAGATGGCATCAAATACAGGCATTTTATTTTACAGACCACACTACAATTGGAAAAGCTAAAAACAGGCTTTGGGAACCAAAACATTTACCTGGTGTAGACCTGAAGCAGGATCCCTGAAAATATACAGCTTACAATTACAGTTAAGAGTTGTCCATATTAAGATAAATTGAAATATTTTGGATACTGTAATGCATTACGAACCAATGAGCAAGCTGCTATCACGCAGAACTGAATAGCTTTCAGTAGAACACCGCTGGTAAGGTACGTTAATTTGTTTCTATGATATTCTGCTGCTCTCTGCTGGACGGTCTGTGGTCTACAGTAGATTGACGCAATTCCATTTCGGTTTTGAATCAAATTTAAAGGTGGGTTGATTTAGTAGTAATAATAATAATAATAATAATAATAATATGAAAACTGATATTTTTTCTTTAAAATATTTAATAATAATAATAATTTCAAAAGCACAAATTCAAAAAGTGCCACTAATACAGAAAAAAATGAAAAAGGACATTTATCTGTTTTAGGTTACAATGTTAATTTATCTATTTAATTATACAGATTATGTTGCTTACTGTATGTTATTTATGTTAGTATGCACAGTTGGTGAAAACTGTGAAAAGAGTTTTCGTTTAAAAGTGGGGTTTAGAATGGGCTTGTGGTTTTAGAATTTCATACAAATGCATTACCACTGAAACAGCATTACATTTGAAATGACACATTACAGTAATAAAATGCATTTTAACTATTAAAGCCTGTATTTAAATGTTACATTTGTTAGGTGCATATATCATCATTCATTTCTGTAGCTTTTGAATTAATAGTATGTTTTAAATACACTGTCACTGATTTCGGTCTGGATTTAAATATTCAAATAAATAAAATATAAAATCTCTTATTTTGTGCAATATATACAGTTGTCTTTAATTAATGCCACTTTTGTTCTTTATTTTTAATGTAATTTCAGATTTCTGTTAGGGTGAGGCAGATGGAAAAGATATGGACCTAGATGCAGCTCTTAGCAGTTTAATAACAAAAATGATGAAGAAACATATCTGCTTAAAAATGGGTAAAACAAGAAGTGAGTAAAGGGCATATATACACAGAATAATGAGGAATTCAACAAGAAACAGGTGTACAACAATCAGTAACTATGGATAATAGTGAACAGAACATGAAAGGGATAGGAAACACATTAAAACAAGGAATACAAACTAAAAGTCTATGAAAGCTAGCCAAACCAAATGGTCACAAGGCTCTGGGTCCTTTGACCATGGTTTGATTACTGTACAAGCTCCAAGCCAGAAGACTGTGGTCATTCTGGTGGTGCTGGAGGGCTAAGAAGAGCTGGCGACTCAGCCCAATGGGCAGAGCTAGTGAAGGGGGCAGAGCCAGGAGCCAGGTGGAGACAGCAGCGAAGAAGATTGGAGGCTAGGTGTGACCAGTGGCAAAGGAGGAGGAGCTTGGAAGCTGGGTGGGACCAGAAGAGAAGGAGAATGGCTACTGGAAGAAACCAGTGGAGGGGGAGTGCTTGGGAACAGTTATGGACTAGCAAGTAAATGAATCCTGACAGGACCGGCAAAGGCAAACATGCCTCAGAGGTGGGAGCATGAGTGGGACTCCACTCCAGGAAGTCTAACTTAAACAATATTCCCTCCAGGACAGACACAGTTCAAAATAAATAGGGCTACATGCTCTAGCTCTGGGACAACCTTCTCCGTCAGTGGAGGGTCCATGGAGGGCATAGGCTCTGGCTATTGCAAAATCACTTGTATTAGTCATTGATCTAATACAGATTAGATTTAATAGATTTAATTATCATTAGATTTAATAGTCCTGATCTTGTAAAGACCACCAACTGAACAGATATTATATTGTTAGCAGTGTTTTGTGAACATTTAAAATGAGGGAGTAAATGTTTATATTGCTTGTCATTATATTGTTTTTGGAAAATATAAACATATTTTTAAAAATTCAACCAGCTGCACTGAAATTGTCACAATCAGAGTTAGTTTCGGTTTTGTTTTCATGGACTGTTAGTTTGTATTCCTTATTTTCATGTGATCAGAACACAAGAAGCAGGAAGGAAACATTTGTTTGTTTCCATAGTTGTTGATTCTGTTGTGACCTATTTCTTGTTGGGTTCTTCATTATCCTGCATATATATGCCCTTACTTTCCTCTGTTTGGTGATGTCTTTACTTATTGAAGCTGTTATGTTAAATTTTCAGCCAGTTTGGAATATCTGCAAGCTCTGATCCACCCGATCAGGACCAGATCTCTGTGTCTGATCGGATCCCCCTGACTGTGGAAGTGCCCATTCCCCACATTCCAGGGCCTTTCCATAGATAATGAGGAACTCAACAAAAAACAGGTGCACAACATAATCAATAACAACTGTAACAGTTGAAAACAAAGTAGTGTTCGGAACACTAGAAAAAGAAAGGAAACACATGAAAACAACAAATACAAACTAATAGTCCCTAAAAACTAAACCGAAACTAAATCTGATTGTGACATTTTCGGTGCAGCTGGTTAAAGTTTTTAAAATATATTTATTTTTTTAAAATACATAGTAATATAATGACAAGCAATATAAATATGTACCCCTCTTTAAATGTTTATATGTAAATCAAAACTAATACAAGTGATTTTGCAATACTAATTTTATCCGTAATATAGAATTTTCATTGTTCAATTATACTTGTATACTTCAAAACCTGTTTTGTATAAATGTAGGCATTTGAATCACTACTAACAAGTCAGATAAACAAATATTTTAAGAAGAAAAAAACAACAACAACAACTATTAAACATTATATCTGTAATTCTCTTTCAGTTAAATAATGGAAGACAGGGTGGACTGGGTGTATACCAGAGCTTAAATTAATTTTAACATTCAGTCTTTTCAAAGCATTTTTAACTATTTACCGTTAACTGTGTGATTTGAATTAAACCCTTTTGTAATTAAAGTTGAAAATGTGCGGATGTCATCAATCAGGTGTGCTGTAAAACACCAGCTGCTGAAGAAGTTGTGCCTTCTCAAGCTCCAACATGGAAATCTGTTGATTCTGCTGATTCACTTCCTGTATATGAAATCCACACAGTGCTTGTTATGTTGATAATAAATAGGACTGTGCAACAGAAACAAAAACAATAAGAATACTATTATTATTACTGATCATAACCTTGACCAATGTGGCATTGCTCCACCGGAGGTCCCAGTCCGATCCTCCACTCTCCTCTGGGGCCAGATTGTTCCAGACACAGGAGTCACTAATCAGATTACCCAGACTGCCATTCACACGCTGCATACAAGACCGCATAGCGCAGGACCACCTGCCCTGTAAGGTACAGGTAATTTACAAATTTCTTAGGACAAAAATGTAAAAGAAACAAATAAAATAAAGTACAGATAGGAAAGCCAATGTTTCACCAGCTGAACCAATGAGACACATGTAAATAACAGTACAACATATTGAACAAACTGTACCTCCATTCCTCATATCCTCACTTTGAAAAGTCTGTATAAGTACACCAAGTTTACTTAATCCTGCTTTTGTAGACCAACCTTTCTGCAGACTTTAGCTACAGTATAACCTTAATCAAACACACGTGACCAAGCTAACCAAGGACTTCAGGATCAAAAGGGATAGTTCACTCAAAAATTAAAATTCTGTCATTAATTACTCATCCTCATGTCATTCCAAACCTAAGACCTTCGTTTAACTTCGTAACAAAAATCCAAGAGCTTTCTGACCCTGCATAGACAGCAACGCAACTGAAATGTTCAAGGCTTAGAAAGGTAGTAAGGACATCATTAAAATAGTCCATGTGATATCAGAGGTTCAACTGTAATGTTATGAAGCTATGAGAATACCACGACGCATGCACCACGGTGCTGCTGATGCAGGAGCCAGTGTTCTGACGTAGAACCAGGATGCGCTGTGCCTTGTTTTCAATCAGAGGAAAGCACACGCATGCGTCGTGGTGCTGTTGTGAACGCTCGGCGGAGAATGACACGGAAGAGAAGAAATTGTTGAATAGTCGTTATTTTTGTTTTCTTTTTGCACAAAAATATTCTCGTAGATACTACGTTCATAACATGGACTATATCAGGGGTGTCCAAACTTTTCCTAAAGGGGGCCGGATTACATTTTGAAACTGCATAGGCCTATTTTGTAAATTATGCTTGGCGGGCCATATATAATATAGACTATTAAGACAGCTGCGGGCCGCTTAACATTCATCCACGGGCCGCATTTGGCCCGCGGGCCGTAGTTTGGACACCCCTGGACTATATTATCAATGTCCTTACTACGCTTCTGGGCCTTCAGTTCTGTTGCTGTCTATGCAGGGTCAGAAAGCTCTCTGATTTCATCAAAAATATCTTAATTTGTGTACCAAAGATGAACTTACAGAAGGTCTTACGAGTTTGGAACAACATGAGGGTGAGTAATTAATGTCAGAATTTTAATTTTTGGGTGAACTATCCTTTTTAGGTTTGGCATTTAACTGTATAGTTGACCCAAAAACGAAAAAGTTGTTCCAAGTTTCTTTCTTCTGGTGAACACAAAGAAAATATTTTGAAGAATGTTGGTAGGCACCGACTTTCATTTTTTCATACTATGGAAGTCAATAGGCACCAGCAACTGTTTGGTTACCAACATTCTTCAAATTAACTTCTTTTGTGTTCAGCCGAAGAAAGAAATGTATACAGGTTTGGAACAACTTGATGGTGAGTAAATTAATTTTACCATTTTTGGCTCATGTATAACTTGTTTTCACATGCGTACAACAAGGAATTTCAGAAATAATTGTGATACCTGTGCTACCAAGTTGGGATGATCCTCTGACAAACAGATAAAGTGACGTGACATGTGGCCAAGTATGGTGACCCATACTCGGAATTAGTGCTCTGCATTTAACCCATCCTAAGTGCACACACACAGCAGTGAACACACACACACACCGTGAACACACACCCGGAGCAGTGGGCAGCCATTTTTTGCTGCGGCGCCCAGGGAGCAGTTGGGGGTTCGGTGCCTTGCTCAAGGGCACCTCAGTCGTGGTATTGAAGGTGGGAGAGAGCGCTGTACATTCACTCCCCCCACCTACAATCCCTGCCAGTAAGAGACCCGAACCCGCAACCTTTGGGTTATGAGTCCGACTCTCTAACCATTAGGCCACGACTTCCCCAAAGTTAGAGGAGGGCTCGTCCGGGATGAAGGATCAGGTCTCTGGTCGATGTCATTTTGACACCATTATTTTGGTAAAATAAATTTTTCTTCATTGATAGTATGTTAATAAAGTTTCGTAAGCAAAATTGCACACAAAAAACCGTCTCAGGTTACTTATGTAACCATGGTTCCCTGAGTAGAGTTGGTGTTTTTTCAATGTATGCTTCAGACACGGGTCACGACGAGGCGTTCCCCATAGCGACCCCTAGAGGACGCAGTTCGAAGTTCCCATGAAAGGGAATCCTTATTTCATAGTAGATATCAGTTACGCTGGTTATATTTTTTGGAGGGCTCTGGCACTAACCTGTTTTAACATTGGTTGTAGGCCAGTGGTTTTCATTCCTGGTTTAGGCATCTATAGTACTGTACATTTTGTATGTGTACCTTATTTAACAACCCTGATTAGATCATCAGCTCATTGAAAGATGAAAAGTTTTGAATTAAGTTAAAATGTGCAGGTATTGAATTGAAGTCTGCAGGAACAGGCCTCCTTATACTTCAGTTGTATACCCTTGCTTTTATGTGACAGCAGCATTACTCAGGTGTGATTTGTGAAGGTACATACCTCTCCATCCAAGTCTCCTGTGCTGAAACTAACTTGCCTTTGTAAATTCAGCTTCAGGCGATTCTGGTACCACAGCTGTGTTTGTTCCACAACCTGCAGTCCAGCCCACAGGACGTCTTTTTGTCTTTCCAGATCTCTACGTCTCTTTAGCTAAAAGAAACATTAATTTATCATAAACATTGAAACCCCAAACTACATAATAACTTTGTGTTTTGGCACATTAAAAATGTCAGAATTAAGCATTACGGCTGAAGCATATCGTGAAAGACAGATTAATCAGATGATATTTGTCCATTTTGAGATTACTGGCATTGGTCGATAACCTGTTTGGCCGATTAACAGAAGTGTTGCTCCCCCTACAGAAATTACGCAAGTAACTATTGTGTAAAACAAATGTTTTGATAAGAAAAAAAATCTTATTTGTGTCTCATTTACTATGCTATTGGAGATCAGCCACCCAAACTGCCTTGGCAATCATTGCATGATCCCAAATGAAGCACTATATACTATGTACTCATCCGAGCAGTGTATGAATTACATTACTGTGCAAAAGTCTTAGGCCATTATTATTTTCACCAACAACAACAACAAAAAAAGTTTTTAAGCCAGTTATTTCTATCTTTTGCTGTAGTGTGTCAGTGGAAAATATCAGTTTACATTTCCAAACATTCTGTTTGCACAAGGAGTCTTACAACAGCCAGTGCTCCACACAGAGATCTGATCTCATCACCATCCAGTTTGTCTGGAATGACATAAAGAAACAGAACAAACTGAGATATACTAAATCCAGAAGAACTTTAACTTTAACACAAGTGTCTAAAACTTTTAACAGTACTGCAACTTTGCAGGTAATTTTCTTAATGTGTCTTGGAGATGTTGCCACAGTTCTTCTGGATGTAATCTGTCTTAGTTTCTTCTGTTTCTTCATGTCATTCCAGATGGACTTGACAATGTCCGTGGGATCAGTGTGGAGCACACTAGCTGTTGTCATACTCCTTGTGCATAAAAAAATCTCACTGGATTATTACAATTAATGGCAAAATTAATGTTTGGAAATGTAAACTGATATTTCCTACACACTACAGCAAAAGATAGAAATAACTGACTTAAAACCTTTTTTGGTGAAAATAATAAGACTTTTGCACAGTAGTGTATATTATTTTGTCATTCATAATCAGAGTCTGATAGTCCTCCCTCCACTATGTAATTAATTGGGTGCGTAGAGAGTCCAAAGTTCCACACTTCATTTTTCAGTGCATCACCAGGGTATTTAAAGTGCACTTTTTTTCTTTTTCTTCTAAATTTCAGTGTGAGCACACTTCTTGCACTATTTATACTACAAAATGGCATTGAACACAAGTACGTGATTTGGGACTCGCTTATTACTTTAACAATGCCCTAGCAGCCAGAAGACCTCAGCAACCATCTAGCACAGTAGCTGTTGTCAGACTCCTTGTGCATACAAAATCTCACTGGATTATTACAATTATTGGCAAAAGGGATGTTTGGAAATGTAAACTTATATTTTCTACTGACACACTACAGCAAAAGATAGAAATAACTGACTTATAACCTTTTTTGGTGAAAATAATAATGGCCTAAGACTTTTGCACAGTTGTGTATATAAGATTATTTTGTCATTCATAATCGGAGACTGATAGTCCTCCCTCCACTATGTAATTAATGGCTGCGACAGTTGGGTGCATAGAGAGTCCAAAATTCCACACTTCATTTTTTCAGTGCATCACCAGGTATTTAAAGTGCACTTTTTCTCTCTCTCGAATTTTCAGTGTGAACACACTACTTGCACTATTTATACTACAAAACGGCATTGAATAGTGCACATGTACGTGATTTGGGACTCACTTATTACTTTAGCAATGCCTTAGCAGCCAGAAGACCTCAGCAACCATCTAGCACTTGCCTAGCAACAACTGACAAATGCCTTGGCAAGCATTTAAATATAAATATTAAACCAAACTTTAAGATTCTTGTTTTTTGTTTTGTTTTGTTTTGTTTTTTTTGAGGCATGTCCTCACAAATACTACTTTTTAAGTTTCATCACTATAGACAAATCTGTCCTGATCCAAATTGTCCTATCCCATGTGAGGAACATTTTCCTCCAAAATTACACACAGTAGACAATCTCTTACCCAGTGGAAGCAGTGCAGTGCGTCAGGGCTGTAGAGGCTGTTCTGGAGAGGAATAATGAGGACGGTGTAATAGCCATCACATGCCATGTGTTCAAACGCTAGCACCAAACTCAAGACATAATACAAAATGAATAATCAGGACAGAGAAGGCAAGAAACAAATAAATATGAAGCCTTGTGAGAATGAGCAAAAGAGGGAGGGACGGAGGGAAGGACGGATGGAAGGAATGTAAATAGATACTCAGGAAAATTTCTATAAAAGCTGATGATGAACAGCATCTGTAGTTATGATGGCTGCATTACTTACACTGCAAAACCAGACCTAGAAACATGCACCTAAAGATGATAACAGAGATAAGATTTTGGGATTGTAAGACATTATTCCCCTCAGCAAGCTGTCAATAAGAACCCTGAGCTGTCAGTTGAAACTGGAAACACCTGATTTCGTCTCTGCCATCATTCTGAGTTTTCTGTTCCAACATGTTAGGGAATGTGACTGAACCTGGACTGAAATAATAACAGGAGTGTTAACACAACTATTTGAAAATAAACCAATAATATTTCAGATGTAAAAGTAGCAGTGTTTACAGAAACTGAGCATGGGGCCACATTTATAAAGAAGCCAAATTTATAAAGAAATCCAACAACTGAAACTGTTGTTCATTTTACAATGGTTGCATAGGACTTGATACAGAAAAACATGACTCAAGTTATGTTCAGTTATTTCAAAATATAGTTATAGGAGCATTACTTCTCATGCAGCTTTAAATGTCAACACAAAACGGACCTCTTTTTAAGTCTTGGCACATTTGAGGCTGCTGTGTGACACGACAGACAACTAGTTGTTCATACAGTTCCCTTCACATAGCAGGGCTTTGCCGAAAATATGGTTGTAAGTCCTTAAACTTTATGGGTGTGAGTTTGGTTACAGAATGCAGTTGTCAATTCTGTAAATAAATTAATTGTGTATGAATGCAACCATATTGATGACTCAAATACAGGACCGACAACCATATTCTGCTGCTGTGTGAACATGGCATTAGGTGTCTTCAACTATATTGTACTTAAATAAAGAACCGAAAGCTTTGTGTATATTATGGCTTTGTCTCTGTACTTCTGTTCAACCCTGTTATGTTGTTACATCCACCCTTTAAGATTGTGCCCAAAACACCTCTAAAACCAGTAAACTAGGCAGGGAGATCAGCAAACCAGCTTACACTATTTCTTTATGTCTCTTTAACAGGAAGAACATCACTAAATGGCTACTTGATGGCTGCTCTGTCAATTCTTTGTCATCAGTTAGGAACCTAGGTGTGCTATTTGATAGCAATCTTTCCTTTGAAAGCCATGTTTCTAGCATTTGTAAAAATGCATTTTTTCTCAAGGTTAGATTATTGTAATGCTTTATTGGGTGGTTGTTCTGCATGCTTAATAAACAAACTCCAGCTGGTCCAAAATGCAGCAGCTAGAGTTCTTACTAGAACCAGGAAGTATGACCATATTAGCCCGGTTCTGTCAACACTGCACTGGCTCCCAGCTATGACATCGTATAGATTTTAAAATCTTGCTTATTACTTATAAAGCCCCGAGTGGTTTAGCACCTCAGTATTTGAACGAGCTCTTATTGCATTCTAGTCCTCCACGTCCGCTGCGTTCTCAAAACTCTGGCAATTTGATAATGCCTAGAATATCAAAATCAACTGCCAGATACGGTGGCAGATCCTTTTCCTATTTAGCACCCAAACTCTGGAATAACCTACCTAACATTGATCGGGAGTCAGACACACTCTGTCAGTTTAAATCTAGATTAAAGACACATCTCTTTAACCTGGTTTACACATAACACACTAGCACATTTCTAATATTTAAATCCGTTAAAGGATTTTTAGGCTGCATTAAATAGGACAACCGGAACTGGGAACACTTCCCATAACACCCGATGTACTTGCTACATCGTTAGAAGAATGGCATCTACGCTAATATTAGTCTGTTTCT
>NW_015540843.1:88963-91194 GCF_001515605.1 Sinocyclocheilus anshuiensis | reverse complement strand
AGATGGTGGATCAGCACCTAGAGAGGACCTCTACAGCCCTGAATGTCAGCGGAGACCAGGACAACTAGATGAGCCCCAGAGACAGATCCCCAGTGAAGACCTTGTCTCCTAGACGGCCACCGGGACAAGACCACAGGAACCAGTTGAGTCCTCTGCACAATGTGACTTTGCTGCAGCCTGGAATTGAACTGCTGGTTTTGTCTGGCCACAGGAGAACAGGCCCCCCGACTGAGCCTGGTTTCTCCCAAGGTTTTTTCTCCATTCTCTCACCGATGGAGTTTTGGTTCCTTGCCTCTGTCGCCTCTGGCTTGCTTAGTTGGGGACACTTAATTTCCAGCGATATCGTCGTACTATTTAAACTGAACTGAGCTGGATGATGACATTACAGAATTCAATGATGAACTGCCTTTAACTGAAAATGTAGTGTTTACTATTGTCATTTTGCATTATTGACACACTATTTTCCTATTTAATACCGTAAAGTTGCTTTGGCACAATCTGTAGTTAAAAGCGCTATATAAATAAAGGTGACTTGAATTGACTAAATTAGCCAGAACCACAAAACCTCTCATTTACATTATTAAAGGGGAAAATCAAGCTTTACATTCCAAGCCAAATCTTTAATGATTGATAATAAATAATGATTGTTTAACAAAGTGCTCAGGATTATCATTAGATTGCACCTCCACCACATGGGCCTTCTCTTTTCTAATGACAGTGATGTTGTGTAATATATAGAGCAAATGACATCACAAATCTTCACTTGGTCAAAGGTCACTTCAATACGTGCCATGCAAATAGTATCTAAACAATTTGTGCCATAAGAACAACTGTACAGTTCACCCAAAAATTTAATTTTTGCCAACATTTACTTTTACATTACTTTTACATCATTTACCTGAAGCTCTAGAGTCAATAGTCACATAACATTTAAGTTCAGGTGACTGGACCTGAGCAAAGATGGCAGATTTAAAATGTTTTAGTTAGGGGGGGTCCTGCTGGAATTTGAGCAAATGACCTGCCTTAGAGACGAGAATTCAACCACTTTTGCTGTTAGCTGAGCAAGAAACTTGTAGGATAATTGATTTGCAGAATAATTCACTGTTTGAACGCAATCAAACACAGCACACTTAGGACATCTGCTGGTCACACATGCAATTTGCGCTTTGAGTGCCTAGAAAAGCGCTATATAAATGTAATGAATTATTATTATTATTATTATTATTATTATATGGGAAGACTTAAATCAGCAACAATCACACAGTTACTCATCCAGAGTAAGGAAAAGGGCAGGGAAAATCACTTTGGACCACTCACATCTAGGTCACTTCCATGAAGTGTTGTTGCCTGGTCACCACTATAGAGTGCTGAGCACCAGAACAACCAGGCACAAGAAAAGTTTCTTTCCTCAGGCCATCTACCTCATGAGCAGTTAAAAGCCCCCACTGTGCAATAAAAATGTGCAATATACTGTCCCTGCAAATGCCCAACATTATTTATACTCACATTTATTTGAAGTAGCATACTTTTTACTCACATTCCCTTTACACTGTATATAACATATATGTATCTGTACATACATATTTTGTCCATTGTCTTTTTTTGTCTATTGTTTATATCCCAATTCTCAAGCAGAAGGAGCTGGTTGCAAAGTTTTGAATAATATCAGTGTTCATTGACTGGAATCCCTCTGTATTCATTCACTTGGCTAGAGGAGAACTGCCTGTATTGTATTGCATTATATAAATAAATGTGACTTGACTTAGAAACTGTATTTTTTTAAGTTAAAAAGTACTCACAAAGTAGTATTATAAAGTAGTTTATCTACAGCCAAGCAACTCTTAAAAAAGCAGATAAATTGCATTTATAATGCTTCTGCAAAAGCTGCTTGATTTCAAAAATGTTTGTAGGTTAGTAACGACACTGCTCGTAGTTAGTTACATAGGAGAGTAACTTGTGTTGGCTTCCATGAATGCAGTTTACACATGTCAAGTAAAAAAAATCTATGCATTGATTGGGTGAACCTAATTTTACTCATAGCCTAGGCTACATATTTTGTTAAATATGTTGCTGAAAATATTTGTGTGATAGATAGATGATGAATGAATGTCTTTATGCTTTCTAATACAGATACAGGATCATTTTTGATAAATCAGAGATGACCCACTTTTCCTGAAAAGATGTTTGTCTGGAGTGCATGATCTCAAAATGTTTATTAGTATATATATATA
>NW_015540843.1:88076-88704 GCF_001515605.1 Sinocyclocheilus anshuiensis | reverse complement strand
AGGGATGGGCGATACCACTTATTTTGTTTTCGATACGATACCGATATTTTTCAAGGCAGTATCGTCGATATCGATACTGATTCGATACTTCTGAACCAAACTTTTAAATTATGAAATGTATTAAATTATTAAATTACTACGAGTAAAATGGGTAATGATTAGCACTTAACTTTGTTTAAAACTCATTTTAACATTCAATACGCCTTAATTGTAACTTATTAGGTTATATTTTTGTTTACACATGGTTCAAATACGTTTTTTGTTTACACATGATTAAAACCTATAAATACTACAGTTGAACTATGGTCACTTTAGTAAAACCATGGTTCATTTTCATAAGGGACTGCCAGTGACAGGCTGTTGAATGCATAAAATGCAACCTTTTTATTCTGACAGTGTATGATTTCTATTAACATTACAGAACAGAACATGATCAATATTATCTTTCAACGTTCAATTTAAATAACTGTAATTGCACAAACTATGTAGGCTACAATTTCAGTTTGTTTATTGTGAAATAACTCTGTCCTTCTGTCCTCTGATAAGCATTGTTCAGGGATGAAGTTCCCAAAAGCTTTAATGCTTTCTTATGATACTTTTGGGAAACGCAGCCCTGTTTGAATGCACT
>NW_015540843.1:87246-87958 GCF_001515605.1 Sinocyclocheilus anshuiensis | reverse complement strand
AGCAGTGAGTGAATGCTCTCTGTGATTGATTGGTTCTGTCTTGCAACATTTGCGTGTGTTCAGATGAGCAGGGAAATAGTTCTATCCTACACAATTACTCGCTAACAAAGGTTATTCGTCCAATTCAATGCATATTGTACGAATATTTTTTTGTTAAATTAACAAAATCACTGGTAAATAAAGCACACCTTAGTATCGATAATTTTGTTTGAGTATCGATACTTTCGATACTCACGTCAGTATCGATATATCGATACTTTGGATCGATACGCCCCTTACGTAAACGTGTGTGTGTGTGTGCGTGTGTGTGTGTGTAAAATAGTATATCAGTCTGGCGAGTAAACAAAAGAATTTACTAGCCAATGGCGATTATATTGCCAAGGTGTGTGTAGAGGGTTGGGTTAGAACGCTTGGTTGAGTGAGTGCATCAGACGAGACGATACGGCGCCGCCGGTGTGCCTACACTCCTAGAAAATAATGTATTCGAATTTTAAAAACGTGGTGCGACGCGACGCTGCGCTTCTCATCCGGTGTGCGACCGCCTGAAACGCTGTTTTTTCACCTCCATGCCCAAACGTCTTTGTTTGGGCTATCGAAAGCGGATGATGTCAGGAAACAGTGATTGCAGTTTATTTTTTAACTCTGTCCCTGAGCATTATAACCCCAATTTGCTATTGTGTGCTGCGCATTTTACTGAGGACAGCTTCCACAA
>NW_015540843.1:77619-87140 GCF_001515605.1 Sinocyclocheilus anshuiensis | reverse complement strand
TGGGGAGAAAGGTATTTTAATAATGTAAATTATGTGAAAAATAACGCGTTTTTCGAACCACCAAGCATGAGAGCATGTTCTAGTACACCCCCAAAACAAAATCAAGACTTTGTAAAAGAGCATAATAGGACCCCTTTAAATGAAATTATAGTTGGAACTTAACGTTAACAAAGGTGATAAAGAAAAGAAAAAAAAATCTCACTTTAACTGAATTCACTCTACATAAATGTGTAGGAAAAATCAACCACTGTTGGAAAAAATGTTTTTTCTTCATCAATTCCGTTTTTCAACAGAATTGCCTGATACTAACTTAAAGTTCTGACTTTTTTTCTCAGAATTGTGAGATATAAACTTTGCAATTGTGAGAAATCAAGTCAGAATTGCGAGATATAAACTGAAAGTTCAGATTTTTTTTCTCAGAATTTCGTGATATAAACTCGCAGTTGCAAGTTATTGGGCTAAATCAGAATTGTGAGTTATAAACTCGCAATTCTGAGAACATCAGTCTTTTTTTCTCCTCAGAACTGGACTTTATAACTCGCAATCGCGAGTTTGTATCTCACAATTCTGAGGGGGGAAAAAGTCAGAATTGCGAGTTTACATGACGCAAAAGTCGAGAAAAAAGTCAGAATTGAGATAAATAATCGCAATTACCTTTTTTATGTTTTTATTCAGTGGCGGAAACGGGCTTCCATACTAGAAAACGATAAGCGACCTATAATAGAAAAGCTGTCAGATTTGTGAACTAATAAAATAAACTTTACAGGTTTACAACTTAAACTGCATCACGCCTGTTCTTGCTTTCTCTTCATGTTTCCTAAACAAAAGCGTTAAAATTCTTTATTTCTCCCATCATTCCTTCAACATCGTGCGCTGGAGAAAATCAAATGCAGCGTGTGGCTCCTCCCTGTCACGTTGCACTTCAACGTGACTGGAGTTCTTGGGCGCGCGCCCGAGCTGATCGTGACAAGAGCAAAACTAATGTGTGTCACGCGCGGGGGTTCGTTGGGATTTGACCTACTTTCCACCATATGTCTATGCTTTCTACAGAAACCTAGCTGCGGCGTTAAGACGTGGAAAAGGTACGCTAATTTTACGCGTATTGCGTTTTTAGCAGTAGTGAGATGAAAAAAATCATTGTTATTTGACATGTTACAATTTAAATATTGAGTGGAGTAGTGCTTTGCGGGTCACGTGACTATGGGCCATCAAAACAAACAACGTTACTGCAGAATACTGTATTATTACTTCGCTGCTCTTGTTGTGTTTGCAGCTCAGGGCGTTTCGCTTCTGTTATTGATTGGAAAGTGCATTAGTAACGTTAGTGGATTTAATCTCCCTCATCTAGAGCTCTGCTTTCACTCGAATGGTGAGTTTAATATTTGTCGGTTGTTTTTGAAATAACGTTAGACAATTTCTGCATGACTATACTCTTCACTGCAAAAGTACTAGGGTTCTATCTAGCTATCTAGCCTATCTCACTGTTAGTCTGTGTCTGTCTGTCAATATTAGAGAGATGATTTGAATTGAGATGCTTGTCTTCTGTTTTATAAAGGTAACAGAGTAACAGAACAGGAGATGTCAGTCATTCCTCATGTTTTCTAACCGATATAAACGTTCGATGTTTGACATTTGTGAGAGATTCAGCCTCGGAAATCTTATTTAACAATTTAGCACAATACCAAGAAACATACTGTGTTATAATTATTTTCAAATGTAGAAGAGAACACACAATGTGTTTTATTTGTTTTAATCTGCCTTAAGGTATTGTAAATGATAGACCTTATAATGTAAAAGTGCAGGATAGGGACCGTCTGCAAAGTGCAAAACCAAGAGCAAAAAGCACAATTATTCCATATAATACTGAAATGTGTCTTGTGAAATGTATACAAAATAAATCTCAGATCTAAGGGGTTTGTCTTATTACTGGTTCATAAAATAACATTTAGATGTTGGTTTTATTCACAGAACGATAGCACAACAAAAGTTATTGAAATGGAACAATTGAGAAAAAGCTTGCAAAGCATTACAAAGATTACAAAGTTTACCGCCCCCTAGAGGAAGATACTGCACTTGTTTTGACCAAGTTTGACATTCAGAAGTTTAAATTAATTGATTTAGAATGCACACAGTTTGATATGTAAACTTCAATATGTTACTTGTTCAAATAACAATATTTACAGCCATCTTTTACTATCATATGTAAATCAGGATGCACACTATTGAATTAAAGTTGAATCTGTTAACACAGGGGTTTTCAAACTGGGGTTCGCGGACCCTTGGGGATCCCTGACGCAAAGCCAGGGTGTCCACAAAATAATTTGCTATACCGTATTTTCCGGACTGTTTTTTATCTTCTGAAACATGCTATGATTTATATTCCAAAGTGACTTATATAATGCATTAAAGTCCCCCTGTAGTGAAAATCAAGTTTTTTATGTTGTTTATTTGTCTATGTGGGGTTTTTAATATGCTTTTAGACAAACCATGTGCCAATCTATTAATCAACACCATTGCTGTGTATTTTCTCCTTAAAACTGTAGTTTCCCAAAGGCTGACCCAGAAATATGGTTTGAAACAGCCCTTGGTTTGCTACGTCACAAACCAATAACCAATCACGTCAAGGGATCGATTCCTATCACTAGCATGCAAAATATATACTGGCATGATTGAGAGCAAACGTGAGAGGTCACGGGCCTACGGCAGGGTGTGGCCAAGTAAAAAATAAAAAATCTCCAAAAAATTGCTAGTTTTATTTAAATATAGCTAAAATAGCTCCTTGTCGCAAAAAAATAAAAAGTCGCAGCTACAATGAGAAAGTAGCTACATAAGAAATTCATTATTCATTCATTATTGAAAGCTTCTGTAAATATTGTATTCTGTAAATATTGCACACGTGTTCACTTACGTGTTCACTTACGATTGACGTGACAAACTTATGCCTTTTATTTATTTTCAGTTCCACAGTTACAGAAACGGAGCTATAGACACAATAAATGCACATGAAACATACTGACATCTTCAACATCCGGCCTAATAAAAATATTATGAACGCTTAGCGTGTTCACCTTGGTTAGAAACACACCTTTTCAATTTTTAAATGAATCTCTATGAACAAATAATGACTTAAACATAATATTCTCACTTAACAATTAGCTAAAATAGAATTAATAATTATATTGCTCCAGGTGTTCAGTTACAAAAACGGACAACAAGGCACAAATTACAAAAAAGGACAAAAGACGAACACAGACACAAAACAATTATTTAAATCATATTGACAGCAGTAATTGACTGGCTAGAAACGCATAGCCTACTTTTTTTATTCAGCTCTACCTACATTTTGACATTCTTTCTTAGCCTAACGATTAGTTAAAATCCAACGAATAATTCACATTTCTCCCGATCAGTTACAAAAACTGAGCTTAATCACACGTAATTTACATAAAGCATATTGACAGCTTCTATAAGAAATGGACATGGAGATTATGGACACACACTGAGCTATAACTTGGTTAATAGCGCATATCTGGGTAAGTGCCTATGGGTAAAAGTATGTATTATTTAAAAAAAAAAAAAAAACAGTATAAACAGCACTTTCTATATTTGAGCATGACTGAAACGACATGATAGGAGCTGTTTTTTTTGTTTACCATTTACACGCGAATCCCCGTGTTAACAAACTTTCAAGACTTCAAAACATTCAAGTTAATAACTGACCAACCTCTAAAAACAAATTTATAGTTGTCTTTGTAAAGAAATATGTAGCTTTGGAGCTGTGACACTGTACAAACGCTTCCAGTGTGAATACTCTGGCTAATCTGCAGCTGCAGTGACGATGTAGTTACGCTCACGCGCCGCTCACGCTTGCAGTGGGAAACCGCCGTCACTCACAGATTTCTCTCTTCAATGGTAACGATATGGTGTGATCGTACAAAAAGCAATATTAATTGTCTCATATCTTAGTTTTTCTTAAACAAAAATAGCAGTTTGTTTTGTTTTTTAAGCAGTTAATTTTATTTTACCGAATCAAAGTCATCAAATAAAGTTATGCAACTTTTGTCTTGGGGAAATAAATAAATAAAAAGTTTACACTCTTTGTATTCGAGGAGTAAGAAACGTTACATACATGGATGGAAAAAAAGCCTTAGTAAAAGTATTCTTTAAAAGAGAAATTAAGTAGTTTGGCAAAATCTTCTTTTTTGGACAAAAATACATCTTTTTTTTTTTAGGCAGCAGTTTTTAAGAAAAAAAAAAAGTTTATTTTAAAGTTTATTTTATTTTATCTGTCTCCACCATATCAAACCCGTCTAGCAAAGTCAGGCAACTTTTGTCTTGATTTGTTTATTTATTTATTTTTTAGACATGTTTATAAATTCATGAAATCACGATGTTTGTTGCTAGAAAAGTAAAAAAAAAAAATGAAGCCAAATGTTAATTTAAAGGTTTAATTAAAGTTTAGGTTCAATTAGCAATAACAACACAATACCTTCAATTCAAATTTTAAAAAGTATCCTCAGTTCAATTCAGAATGGTGCATCTTTTTTGCATTCACAAATCACGCACTTGGCATTTTTTCATCAATACAGAGAGTATATTTCTACTAATTTTTATTTATCCTGACTCATATACACAGTGACCCCAAAAAGTAACCGGACAGTTATGTCACACTTACAGTGTCTAAATGTCTATGCATTATGTGTTATTATGTTTATGTTATTATGTTATTTATGTATACACTGCACTTGTGCTTGATCTTCCTGGACAACTGTGTTAACTTAAGGAGAACTGGCTTCATACATCTACTAAAAATCACCAAAATACCAGTTGATTAAAAGACATGATTTTGTTATCTACTGTAGTAATAAAATGTACTCTAATGTGCTCTAATACCAATACTTTTGGGGCATTTCTATTCTTTGTCCCAGGAACATGTCCATGACACCAGTTGCGTGTTATTTTGGGCTGCTGGAAGGGCAGGAGGAGGACATTAAACCTCAGGCAGCAGTGGTTCGGCGGAACCTGTTTGGCCCAGTGGACCACCAGCAGTTACAACAGGACTTCCAGAGGCTATTCTGCATGAACGTGGAGATCGCCAAACAGCGCTGGAACTTTGACTTTCAGATGGACCAACCAGCCCCCGGTTGCATTGAGTGGGAGGAGCTGCGGTGCCAGGATGTGCCAGTGTTCTACCATAGCTGTGTGTTAAGGCCCGGTATGGCAAAGCAAACGGTGGAAGCTTGTCCAGCTATGGCCACAGAGAAATATCTGGAGCTGCGGACCAGAGGAACTCTGAGGGGAACCAAGCCAGAGAAGAGAATGGCTGCATTGCTAGGGGTCAAACGCAGACAAGCAAGCATCACAGGTAAGACAGTAGATATAGTTGTCACATTTAATTCTCAGGATCACTCCGTTATGGCCAGACTAATGTGATTAGGACTTTGTTAAAAAATATTAGTTATAGGCACTATGTGATATTTTTATATTACAATTCTAAAAAAAAAAAAAATTCTCTCTCTTTCAGACTTTTTCGGAGTGACAAAAAGAAGATTTCCTGATCACAAAGCTTCATCAGGACAGTAAACAGACAATGGACCTTTTTTGTATAAATGTGCATACACTATCTGCACATGTAGCTATTCTAACTGAACAGCAAAGGCTTAATAGGATGTATATACTGTACATACACACACACAGATACATATTATATACACAAATGTGTATGTATATTTTTTTACTAAACGCAGTACCTATTAAAGGAACCTATTTTATTGTTACAACATGGAATCATGAGATTTAAGTGCATGTGAAAAAAAGTCAAATATTCCGATTTCATAGTGCATTTGAATAATTCAAAGCAGTTAATTCCAGTAATTGAATGAGAATTCACTCTTGCAAAATCAACTAATACATTTTAAAATCATGACTAAATGAAAAATAAATACTTTTTTTATGTTTTATTGTTCCATGTTGTTCCATTCAAAAATGTTAGAAATGCACTATATAAATAGAGTGTTTCTTATTTTTTGTTGTGCACTGAATATACAGTATATATACACAAACAATTACTGTGAACGTTTTCAGAAATGCACTATAAAAAGACTGTTTGGTCATAAACTTTAAACTTTTCAGATTCAAAATTCAAAATGCATTGATCCTTCTTCAGTGCACACAATCTATAAGCTAACCGTGTCATACCATTATTCTGTTCCGCTTTTATTTATTTATTTTCCTGTTTTTATATATTACAAAAAAGGGTAACGCTTTAGTTTGGGGACCAATTCTTGTTAGCATGCATATTACTAGCATATTGTATGCATGCATATTAGTACTTATAAAGCACATATTAATGCCTTATTCTGCATTACTATATTTTAGGTTACTTAATCCTACCGCATATCTAAATCTAACAACTACCTTACTAACTATTAATAAGCAGCGAATTAGGATTTTATTTAGGCAAAAGTCATAGCTGGTCCCCAAACTAAAATGTGACCCAAAAAAGTATGTAACCATTAATGAGGAGCCATTAATGTCTTTCATGAAGCATATTAAAATGGGGGGGGTTGATGTGACTCTGTTATTATAGAGTTACTAGGAGACATAAGGTATGCTTCGATATCTTTGAAGTTATGTAACAAGATTTTTAATCATGCTTGTAAAAGGATATTGCCCTTAAAATATTATTTGGGTAGTGTCCGACCAAGTTTCTTATGAGTGTGCATGCCTGGGGGAAAATTGAGTATGTTGACAAGCTACTTTTGTATGTATCTTAAGTTTGAATCGTACTTTTAGTATTAGCATATCAATTGCAAGGACATTTTCACCAATCATTTTGTACAATAATTTTTTTTAATACTGTATTTTTGGTTTGTGAATGTGAGATATAATATATGATTATGTGCTGAATTAGCCATCAGAATTTGACCTTTTTTGATATTAAAGAGGCAACTGACGCAATTAACCAAAGTAATTGCTCCACAATAAATAGGATGCTTAAAAGTAACTGTAATTTTTCTTTTACCTTGAAGTCTTGGAATCATTCTAATGCTACACTGATTTCTAACAAAGCGATCGTCTTTTGTTTCTTTCACACATTCCCCTTAAACATCTGTTTTGGAGTAGGCTATGCAATTGTGGTGAGCAGGTACAAAATTCTTAAAAGGCTGATTGCTTTAAGGCAACAACAAGCGCACATATACAGCTACCCACTGTATATATTTAGTGATATTCAGTGAATTCCACTCACAAAGCTGCAGAAATACACAAAACTACATACAGGCGCTTTAAAGCCTTTTGAATAGTTGTAAATCAAGCCACTAAACCAAACCCACGTGCCATTAAACTGCAGAATCTGCTTTGAAATTCAGTTTCAGCTTCAAGATATATATGAGAGATTTTTTTTTCTTGCATTCATTGCAAAGACACATGCTAGACAGTTCATTCAGTGACTTCCTCTTAAAGCAGCCCATTCAATTGTAATCTTTTAAAAATGTATTCATAGAAATAAATTAGTGCTCTACCTCATCAAATGACAAGGACCTTCATTTTTTACACACATATAAGAAAACAAATATGCAAAATGTAGCATTTGTTTTTATCATGGATGAACTGTTTTTTTTCTTTTATGAGAAGTACAGCAGAATAGCAAGGAAGTATCTTGTGCTTCACGTAAGGTTTACATGATGTTGTGTGTGTACTGTTCTGTTTTTAGAACAACTTTTTAAAAAAACCTATGCCATTCTTTTTTGGGGGAAGTATTTCAAGTGCCTCTTTATATGAGCAATTAAATGATCACCATCCCAGAAATGTATTATGCTCTACATGTCGTCATGATGATCACACCCTACAGCTTCTGTTGCAGATTTGTCAACAGTATTCGATTTTTTTGCATGGTATCTTGCGAATTAGTAGCTATGTGTACTCCTATATCATTGAATGTTACTTGTTAAAACGTACATAATTCAAAATGTGAAGTCAGCTAGTATTAACGTGTTTGCATAGTATGCAAAAATCACCCATAAAATATATGTACAAAGCAATTTACTTGGAAGTGTCTTTATTTGATTATATATGCACATATATTTAGTGCATATACAGTATGTCAGAATACAAATTAACACAGCTTTCAGTTTTTTTTTAAAACATGTTGGTACTATTTTGACAAGTGATATCTTTTTAGAGGTTTATGCAAAACCTGCCATGTGCTTTCATTGTACATATTGTACATGTACACCCTTGTACATATTTCTTTACATATAATCACTTCACATTCAGTCTAATTACCTAAACACAACAGAACTATCTTTCAGTGTTCAAATCTGCACCTCGGGTGACCCAAGTTTGAGTCCCTCCCATTGCTTTTTGTCTATATTGTCCTATCAAAATAAAGGTAGCCTAAGTAATATAACTTCAAGTGATCAGTGATTTCAATAGCAATTCAAATTTCAAATTGCCTATTGTGGTGCTGAATCAAACGTTACAATTAGGGATGTGCCAGGATGGTAGTAGGATGGCCAAGTGAGATACAAATTCCTAGCAGTAATGAGTTTAACATGCAGTGTAATACAATTGTAGAGTAACTGAGAAATATAACTTCTGAGAGATAATTTAAGCATACAATCTAGTCAATGCAATCTGTTTGCTAAACAATGTAATGTCTTTAAATGTTAGAATTTAGGCAAGGCAAGGCAGGTTTATTTATATAGCACATTTGGTTCTTTCTCATTATTTGACTTAGTGGGAGCATATTCAGGCTAAACAAGAGCAGTGCAAGAATTGATCCTTGTGGGACTCCGTATTTCATGTACGTCCACTTAGCCTTATGCTCTCTTATACTCACATAATAACCTCTCCCTTCTAAGTATGACCTGAACCATTTGATTACCATCCCAGAAAGCCCAACCCAGTTTTCCAGTCTCTCTAGTATGTTATGGTCGACAGTGTCAAACGCAGCACTGAGATCTAGTAGTACCAGCACTGATATTTTGCCAGAATCAGAATTTAAGCGAATATCATTTATTATCTTAATGAGCGCTGTCTCAGTGCTGTGATGCTGTCGGAAACCAGATTGAAAATTGTCCTGAAGGGGTTTAACAACTGCAGTTTTCAGGGAGTTTGGAAAAGTCCCAGAAAGAAGTGAGGCGTTCACCACTTCTAACAGATCTGCTTCTAAACAGTTAAGCAACCGTTTGAAAAAATATTTGGGAAGCGTGTCAAGATAGCAGGTTGACAATTTAAGGTGCTGTACTATTTCTTCCAAAATTTAGCTATCAATCTCTTCAAAAGCAGACATAGTATCTTCTTTTTGATATTGCGGTCAAATCTGTCTGACCTCTGCATAACTTGGTGATGTGCTAATCGCCTTCCTGATATTATTGATCTTCTCAGAAAAGAAGGAAGCAACTCATTGCATTTGCTGTCGGAGAGCATTTCACTGGTAGTCTGACTTGGGGGGTTTGTCAGTCTCTCAACAGTAGCAAAAAGAGTGCACGTGTTGTTTAAGTTACTGTTTATAAGGT
>NW_015540843.1:64732-76801 GCF_001515605.1 Sinocyclocheilus anshuiensis | reverse complement strand
TATCAGTTGTTTTTGGTTCACCTACAGCAGATGGAGTGTTTGGGCCCTGGCGTTGTGGCAGCGGCCGGAGAGCTCTCACAGGAGGAGGAGGCCGAGCTGGGCCCACAGGCTTTGGTGGTTGTGGGGCCCGCCGTTTTTTAGTTGATATCTGGGGGCTTGCAGCGAAAGAGTGGGAGAGTTTGGTCCCAGCATAAACCAGTTCCTCCATTTTCTGTGAGAAGCTTAGAAGTGGAGATGCTGGAGAGAGGGATAATGTGTCTGGTGAGCGGGGCTGTGGCTCTGGTGTTACCGGTGGCTGAAATATGTTGTCCTGGCTTCCCTGACTGTTTTCCAGAAAGTCATCCTTGGGTGCCGAGTCTTGGAGCTGTTCTGATACGTCGCAGTCTGTCTGTGATGAGCTCTGTGGGCAGGGCTCAGCCGGGATAGTTTCATTGAGCAGTGCTTGTTGTGGCTTCGTGGTGTTATCAATGTCCTTGTGGGATGTATCAACCACATGATGACTCGGAAGCTGATATGAAGTCCTGTCGTCACTCTGTCCAGGTGTGTGTGTGCCATTCAGGTTGAGTAGTTTGGCACACACTACTGAAGGATGACGGAGGGAAAAGTAGATGTTGTCCTTTAGCACTCTTGCACCAAGTTTGTTTGGGTGGAGGCCATCCAGTTTAAACAGTTGTCTATGGCCCCAGAAAAGATTGAAGTTGTCGATGAAACTGACTCCTTTTAAGCTGCAGATTCTTTGTAGCCATGTGTTCAGCCCAAGCAAACGTGAAAACATATTAGTTCCCCTTGCTGGGAGTGGTCCACTGATGAACGACTGAACTTTAAGTCTTCGAAGTGTTTCAAAGAGTTCACTGAAGTCCTTCTTAAGGAGTTCTGACTGCTCTTTCCGAATATCATTCTTCCCCACATGGATGAGTTTAGGGTTCTTTATTCCCATCTTTTTATTTTTACATTTAATATTAGTAAATGCACTGTGAACTAAAATTAACATGGACATTTTGATGGACATCAAAGCTTTTCAGCATTACTCATCTTTAGTGTGACATGATCCTTCAGAAATTATTCTAAAATGGTGATTTGGTGCTCAAGAAACATTTCTTCGCGTTATCAGTGTTGAAAACAGTTGCCCTGCTTATTTTTATTGTGCAGACTGTGATACATTTTTAGGATTCTTTGATATTTAGGATTCAGTCATTTAGTTCATAAACGGTTTGGTTGTATAAACACTCCTTAAAGTTGCTGCTTGCTTTGCTTCTTAGAAAAAGAAATGTTGCCACAACCAAACCCAGCAGAACAACATGCATTTTAACCTTAAGAATGATTACAAGAAAAAGATAAGGAAAAAAAAAAAAAAATAATAATACTCATGCCCTTCTGTTTGTTATTCCTGTTTAATGTTATTAAGAAAAGCAATCAAGATTGTAAATGAAAGTAGCTAATTTTCCCTCAATTATTATGAACATACGAAGAGTTTATTTGCAAAAACAGATCACTCTTAATTTTCATAAATCATGTTTTTTATTGTGTTGTTTTTATTGTTTTATTGTGTTAGTTAGCTGTATTTTTTTTGTTATTATTATAAAATCAAAACAACCAAACTGCAGTTTGATTGATATTAATTGGAATACGGGATTTTGAAAAAAACATGATTTTTGAAAATTTTTAAAAACGGAGTTATCTGTTTTTGCAAATGAAAAAATGAACTTTTCCACGACATTCTAATTTATTGAGATGCACCTGTACAGTAGAGGTGACAGTAGTGGTTGAGAATGAGTGAACAGAGTCAATCACCCAACCATCCATACATCTATCCATCTAAGCTGTTTAATAAAGACATGTTATGCACCTGTATTTATTATGACTATATACAACTATATATGTAGGAACAATATACCACACATTTCAAACATTCAAGCAATAACTGTATAGGTTCCAATAGTTTAAATACAAAACATACATTTGCTGAATTGTAGTGTTATATTTAAATATACCATTATACACTTAGTGTGAATTAAAAAAAAAAAAAGATGCACATCTAACACCGAAATTACCAGCCCAAAAACCTACATGATGCTATGAATCTAGGTCCTCAGTTCAAGTAATCATTCAATACACTATTTAATCCGGCTACAATCATCACGAATTAAGCTCAAGAGGGTCCTGCCCTCTAACAATAATTATAAAACTGGAATTAAAAAACTCTAAATTTAAATAATAATAAAAAAAAAAGGTGCTGACGGCAATACACAGAAATAAAACAGAAACTAATTTTAAGCAACATTCCAAGATGGCGTTCATAAATGGGATAATTTGAGGGAGAGATTTAAAAAAAGATCTAAATCTAAAACAAACTTGATTTTGGTTTCCATATCCAACCTTTAGAAATGACCACACTGCCATTTCACGACCCTTTTGTACAGACAGTGGTTGCTAAAGTAATGAGGTACAAGTCATCACATTGCCAAGAGTCTTCCAAAAAATAAGATCAGAGTCAGATCATTTGTGAAATCAGGCTTTCATGTTAATAAAAGAAAAAACACATTTTCTGCCTGCCTGAACAATGCTTTGATATGGAGTAGACAGACTGAATGTGAGGTTTCTGTTGCTGAAAACAAAATTCTACAACAGAAGGTGAATTCCCAAATAGGATGTCTGTATTTTCAAAATGCCCTATTTTTCTATCCAGATTCAGGCAAAGGAAGTTCATCTCAGAGCTGATGCGTTCGAGCTTGACTGTCCCGGCACAAGGAGCGGATTTCACCGTAAATGAGTGGAATGATGAAGAGTACACTGCACCCTGTCTGTGGATGAGAGAAAGACAAATGTTAAAGTGTTTGCTCAGCTCAGCTTTCAGAACACTGACTAGGACTTAGGGTAGATGCTACATTTAAAGGTGAATAGCAGTTTTTTTATGTTCTTTTATTTGATTTGTTCAAATATCGTATACCAAGGTTTGGCACAGTTTTCTTTCTTGTGTTGATGTATTTTCTGTTGGAATATTGTGCCCTTTGTTTTAGTTATATTACATTATATGATTTGCTGCTTGCTAGTCAATGGTAAAAAGTAATGAAGGGAGGGACATTCTTATTCTAGAGACCATTTGACTGTAGAGCAGGATAAGTCATTAATATTTTAGGTCTGTTTCCTGTTTTAATGATTTACAGATTCACATTCACTGTTCACTGAATAACTTCTCTGTCCACTGAAAATATGTGTGTTTAATGTTTTGGCTGAATTTGTGCTGTTGCATCACAATTAACCTACCATAAATATGAAGAAGTAGAAGACACACATCCATCCTAATTTGCTCTCGATAAGCGATACCAGATACTACAAAACAGAGACATTTTTAAATTAGTACTTACACATGAAATAACAATAATACGTCATTAAAAAAACATACACAATGAACATGATTTGCATAACTTCCGCAGGGCATATTTCAGAGTGAAAAAGATAATAGAGTGAAGTAAGGACTTGATTTTATTCCTTCTGCATTTGACTTGATCACGAAAATTGGGCTATGACATTACTGATTAATATGATTTTGTATTAATTATTAAAGCGTTACCTGTCCCCCCGCTGCTCCAAAGCTTCCTGTGCCGTCCACTATTCCCGTGACGGTGGCCAAAGCCTCCTGACTATTCTGCAGTGCCTCCTGTCGACCCAAATCTGCAGAGATCGCTGAACTGATCATGTTTGATGGGCCTCCGATAAGGAAACCTGAAACAAATTATAAAAATATTTAAATGTTAGTGGTTTCCTAAACAAGAATGAGGAATAACTATGGGCTGAGTTCATATTATAATATGATAAAAAAAAATTATAACTGTGTCACCTGTTATTGCTAGAAGAGCTCCATTTACCAGCTGGTTATTTGGAGAGTCTGAGGAAAGATTAACAAAAAAAAAAGTTAAAAACAGAAATTTATGCTGCTTTCATTTCTAAAATTATGATATAAAGAAAGGGTACTCAGATTTTCTAGACAACATGATTTAGTCTGTAAACTCACGGCTGTATCCCACTAATGCTCCCATGGCCAGCAGCAAACTGATCGCTAACACAGGAGCTCGCTTTCCCAAAAGATCTGAGATCAAGCCTTGTACTGTTCCTCCTGGAAGAGATTGCATTCCGCACATGAGCAAAATCCTTACACTGTGATTGCAAACTACCTAAGGAAGAAATGTACTGTCTAAAGGTCTCAGCATACTCACAGCAAAATTCTGTTTTTGTTTTTTTTACCGCTAACAATTGGTCAGAAGCTGCCCAAATATTTGCAGGCAGTGTTTTAGAAAAGTATTTAAATGTGAGATGGATTGGATGAAGAAAAAAAAAAAAAGAGAAAAAGTAACTTCTGTTATGCAAAACACTGGACCAATGGCAGTAAGTGGGTGCAGCTGCAAAGTTTTCTGAGAAGTTCACACTGGAGAGCTGTTTCGTACCATCAAAACAGCTTAGTTTTGTTCTTTACTCTTTTTTTTAATTTAAAAAAATAAAAATTAAATTAAATTTGATTCTGCCCTTTGTGAGTGTTAAACAAGGCAAAGGCAAAATGTCTGTTTTAGGAAAGATGTCTTAGTTAAATGCATTATATCAAGTTCTATATATTGCAATGTATTAAAAAAAAGTGTAATATTAAAGAGTTTAATCAACTGAAGGGTTCAATCCAAGTATTCAATCTGTTTTGTAGGGTTTAAGAATGCATTTTTGTTTTCCAACAAAATCCAGCACATAAATTCCAACACATAAGCTGATAGATGTCATATAACTATAGAAATTAATGTAAGTGGAGCAGGAGATACAGGGCAATCAATATCATTCACAACATCCTGACTAGCGTGCAATCAGGTTGCCTTGTATCATTTTGATATAAGTTGAATATGTTACTGAGGCCAGCAGGGGGTGCTCACCCTGTGGTCTGTGTGGGTCCTAACGCCCCAGTGTAGTTAGTGACAGGGACACTATACTGTCAAAAAGCACCGTCTTTCGGATGAGACGTTAAACCGAGGTCCTGACTCTCTGTGGTCATTAAAAGTCCCATGGCACTTCTCGTAAAGCGTAGGGGTGTAACCCCGGTGTCCTGGCCAAATTACCCCCCTGGCCCTTGTCAATCATGGCCTCCTAATAATCCCCATCCACTTGATTGGCTCTATAACTTTCTCTCCTCTCCACCTGTAGCCGGTGTGTGGTGAGCGCACTGGCGCTGCTGTCCTGTGGCTGCCGTCGCATCATCCAAGTGGATGCTGCACACTGGTGGTGGTTGAGGAGAGACCCCCCCACATGATTGTAAAGCGCTTTGGGTGTACAACAATACACAGTAAAGCGCTATATAAATGCATCATTCATTCATTCATATAAGTTGAATATCTCTTTTATATGTTGCGTTTATACATGACTAATGCATTGGATGTGTTTGGGTAAGTTAATTAGCCTTCTATAGTATATATTCTATTGCGATTCAGTTTTCCAGTGTTTATTCACCTCTCAGCTTCTCACAGCTAAAATAAGTTCCTGATATTACGGACTATGATTGGATTATTTGAAACTACATTTACAATATGAGCATTTACTTTAAAATCATTGCTTGTATTGTTAATATCTAACCTGTTTTTTTTTTTTCTTTTGTCATCTGTATGTTTCCATTTAAATTGTCTAATTATCGTCATGATGTCCATTTTTTGTTTCATCTTTACTATCACTGACAGAAATCAAAATCCCTTTGTTAATGAGCATTTTCACCAGTAATTGTGTTGTTGATCTTTTGATTGGTTGTTTCTTTTAGAGTGAACTGAGAAAAAAAACTTAATTGAACTGGGTACTGACCAACAATGCCTCCCACATCATACCACACAGACAGCCGGTCGGCCTGAACCTCCTTCCAGCCGAAGTTGTTGCTGAGATAAAATGGCAGCCAGAAGAAGAAAGAGTAGTTGACCAGCTTCAGACATGCATAAGCCAGAGAATACTGTAGGAGACAGACAATATATAAATCTCAAATCTAGTCGACAATAGTGGTCTAATATGCAAGTAAGGAAGTGTTTAAATGGACACTGACAGGAATGACTCCTGGCAGGCAGAAGGCCTGGAGAAAGCCGATGGCTTTGGGCTGCGGTTCAGGCTCCTCATCCCGCTGCTGTATGGAGTATTCATCACATAACTCATCTTCATCATCACTTATCAGAGGACGCTGACTGTCTGTGTCTCTTGTCACTGGTCTCAGACCTGTCTCAGAGTAGTCACTTAGTCCTTAAAAAAAAAAAGAGACCAAGAGATGAAAACAATCTTGTACACTTAATGTATACACTATGGTAGCATTCTATTTTCCAGTCCTGTTACTCATGTACATACTATGTTCTTATTTTAGTAATTACAATAACTAGGTAAAAACTAGGTACTTACCCTTAACCTACCCCTAAACCTAACCCTACCCCGTGTAGTTACCTTATATTACCAGTACTTGCTCACAGTAAGTACACTGTAAGTACATGTAAGTACACGTACTGTAAAATAAAGTGCAACCTACACTATTATACACTATGCTATACATATGCTTATAAGAAATTCGAAATTAAAATGAAATGCACAAATCTTTTTTTTTTTCAAATGTAAGGAACAAGGCCTATGAATCATTGCAGACTATAGGCCTGTTCACATTAAGACAAATGTTTGGTGCATTAATTCGGAATGAACATTTTAATTTGAATGAACGACTGTTGCGACACAGACATTCACATGCCGTCACTGTGACAGACATTTTAAAGAGAGGTGTTCTAATCCCTTTTCTATTGCACTGCAAGAATAATGGCTAACCAATAAGATATGTGCATTTGGTTACTTAAAACGATGACTTGCTCTTGGAGCTCACAATTACACTATTTTGCTAAATGACAGTGAACAGCAGATGAAGAACCCAAAACCAGCTCTCTTGTATCTGTACTTTTGTATATGCTGTTGTTTATGTAACACTACTGCAAATACAAAAACTGTACAAAGATGAACTCACCAATTTCTTTTGGGGATGTAAGCAGGCCAAAAAACACCACTACACCACCTGCAAACTGCACCACTGATGTCACAAGGAAAGCATACTGAAACAAACACACACACAAACACTCATCAACATTGTTTGTATACAGAGCTAGCAATCCCCTCCCCTAAGAAAAACCCTCACACCAACAGTTCTGCATATATTATATTGTATTACATTATCATTGTCATTACATTATTTAGCATGTTTATTGGTTTATAGCTGGTTTTCACACAGCACCATTGAATGAATGATGTTTCAGTAAGAATGATGTCCTCTCACCTCATAGCCGTATTTCAGGACACTGGAGGCAAGAAACGCACCCAGAATGTTCCCCACGGACGCACATGCACTCCAAAGTCCAAAAACAAATCCTCGCCTGGCAGACAGAAGATATATGCGGGAATCAGAAAGAAAGGAAGAATAGAAATGAGGCCAATTTGGGCAGGCGCAAAAACAGCACAGTGTCATATCAGCACATTTAGCACCTGATTAAACTGGATCAAGGATGATTAGTGAAAAAAAAATGCAGATACTTTTGTGCTTAAGTACTTTATGCAAAAAATAATAACAATAACAAATAATATTAATAATCACACACTACATAGTGACACCTACCCAGATTTTCCAAACCAGTTGCCCATGATGGCCACAACACAAGGCCATACTGTAGACTGGAGCAGTCCATTTATCACCCACAAGATGCAGTAAAAGTACACATTATAAAAGTGAAGCCACTCTGTCAAAGTGCCAAACACAAATTCCTAAAGAGAAGAGAGGGTGAATGTAAATAAATAAAGACATGAATTCACAGATTATTTTTGATCACTTTCATAGGTTCACTCAATGCTGTGTCAGTATCTAAAGCTACTAGAACACCATCCAGATGTGACAATTGCCTAAAGCCTGTACATAATGACAACCATTTATTGGCTCATGGCGCTAGTGCCATGCTCTGAGGTAGCGCATCATTTGGGCCCCTCATATCGTGCATTCTCCCAGTTTGGGACAGGCTAAATGTGAAAACTGTGTCATTTGTTTAGTTAATTCTACGATTTGTCCTTTTAAGACACTGATGATGTGGCGCCTCAAAGGGCGGTGTTAGCGCCATCAGCCAATGAATAGTGTGCAACAGTGGCCGTCCACTTTTTCAGAGGCCTTAGGGCCAGATTTACTAACAGCTTGCGCCAGCACAAACCATCTTTTGGTGTTAAAATAGTACTACTATCAGGATTTACTAAAGATGCGCAGTGAAAAATTTGTGCTGAAAAGGCGTTGACAGTTATTTTTGCGCCTGACCTTATTGAACATGCATTTGTAGGAGTTTCCCTTTCAGACGCAAAATTTAAGGGAGGAGAGTATTCAAATGAATCACGCAATGCAATTTACTAACGTTTGCGCTCATCAAATTACTGGTATTTGCGGCATTATTTAACACCCAAAAAACGCATGTCTTAAAGCAGGCGGTAATTTGCGCTTCTCTTGGTAGATTGCGCTGTTCATAATGGAAATTATCTGGCTGCGTCTGTGTTCTTTAATGTGCACATTGTTAGTAAATCACCTGCAGAATTTTACCCTCCCATCGGTGCTTTTATGGAATTGCGCTCTAATGCTAATTTGCCGTTTAGTAAATCTGGCCCTTGGTTCTGGAAGTATTTTACCATAGGCAGTTTTCATTAAAGAGTTGTAAACCATGAACCGAAGTAACCAGCTATGAGGTGAAACAATTTTACGGACTTTGATTTGAAAGTGTTAACAGTGTTAACGTACACAAGATGTTTTCTTTATGTTATACTTTAATGCAGGGATCCTCTGGCCCGCAAGATCCACTTTCCTGCAGAGTTTAGTTCAAACCACAATCAAACACACCTGAGCATGCTATTCAATGTCTTCAGGTTCATTAGAAAATCACAGGTAGATAAGTTTGATCAGGGTTGGAGCTAAACTCTGCAGCGCATTGGCCCTCCAGGGCAAGATATGAGGAACCATGCTTTAATGCATTCAGCTCCATATTTCAGCAGAATACCAACCGTGACAGCGGATCCACATAAACCAAAGGACAGAACATAGCGAAGGTTGAACCGATCGCCAATTACTCCACTGATATACAAACCCTGAAAGAAAAACAAACAGAGTAGAGTTTTGACAAACAAAAAAACGTGTGTGTGTGTGTGTGTGTGTGTGTGTATTTATATACATATTAGGGATGCTCAGATCAGGATTTTTGCAGCCGATACCGAGTACCGATTTCTTGTCATGGTGATCGGCTGATACTGATACCGATGCCGATTCTGATGCTTCAAGCTTTATACAGACGGTTTGAGTAGACAGAATTTGGGCTCAGGTGGTTGTGCTGTGGGATGTGTTTCTCATACATTTATTTATTTGTGTCGCTCGCCACAATATCAAAACTGACCGATTTTCCAAAAGACTTCGTTGAATAAACATGAGCACATACTATTTACTTTTTAAAAATCAAAACGAGGTGCGGGCAGGGCAGGGCAGGGCCGCATTAACCATTGGGCTAGGCGGGGCTGAAGCCCCGGGTCCCGGACAAGGAGGGGGCCCGTGATTAGCTGTGGAGTAGATTGACTGGTCATCGGTAGCACCGATTGCCAAAGCCCCGCCCCTCACATATTAGCGCTATTATTGAGTGGAGCTTTTCCATATATTCCATGCATTACCTTTAGAGATTAAAACTAGAGCCCGACCAATATGGGTTTTTTGGGGCCGATACCGATACCTCTCTTCGCTTCATTCTGGCATAATCTGGGAATGGTCATGAAAAGAACAATCTTCGATAAGTAAAAATGTAAACTATTCTAAAAAGAAAGAGCTGGAGCTAAACTCTGAAGGAAAGTGACCTGGAAGGGCCAAGTTTGCCCACCCCTGAGTTAGAGAGTCAGTAAAATTCCCAGCTATCAGGTGATTTTACTAAAGCTGATGATGGAGTGGAAGTTGTGAAACAGCAAGTGGACCGGGCACATGGAGCAGATAAAATCACAGTGTCATTGTCCCCACAGATTTTAGTTTAAAATTTTTAGTTTGATTAACAAGTTAACAACTTGATGGATGTATATTGCTTTCACGTGGATTATTTTACCAATCTCCTTGCTACGTTTCTGGACGTTTATCGTGGTAGTACCCTTGCTGTCTATGGGAGGGTCAGAGAGCTGTCAGATTCCATTAAAAATACCTTAATTTGTGTTCTGAAGATGAACGGAGGTCTTACAGGTTTGGAACGACATGAGGGTGAGTAATTAATGACAGAATTTTCATTTTGGGGTGAACTATCCCTTTAATCATCACAGTATAACACTTAGTCAATTAATCTTCAGGGATATAAATTTGTCCAGTTAGGAAGCATAAGCGATTGTGAATCCGTTTCATGGCCACGGACAATTGCTCTCTCCTTATACTTACTGACTGATTTGTCCCTAGTTTTATTTTTTGTTAGGGTCCTTCTCAATACTTATAGCAAAAGGCAGTATCTGCAACTCAATCCGGTTGCACAAGTAGTCTAGCTCCTCCACAATGGCACTTCCATATGTGCTATTGCCAGGAGGTTTGGTATCTCCCAGCACAGTCTCAAGAACATGGAGGAGATACTGGGAGACAGGGCCGGAGAAGCGCAACAACCCAGCAGCAGGACTGTATCTGCTCCTTTGTGCAAGTTGAACAGGAGGAGCACTGCCAAAGCCCTCAAAAATGAGGCTACTGGTGTTTATGTTTCTGACCAAACTGTCAGAAAGATTCCATGAGAGTGGCATAAGGGCCCAACATTCTGCTCATAGCCCAGCACTGTACCAGAGTCTAGAGATGCCATGGGGAATATTTTGCTGCCTACAACATCATCCAGCATGACCGTTTTGGCAGTAGGTCAGTGTTGGTCTGAGGAGGAACATCCTTGGAGGGACACACAGACCTCCACATGCAAGCCAAAGGTATACATACTGCTGTTAGGTACAGGGATGAAATCCTCAGAGCCACTCTCAGACATTACGTTGGTGCAGTGTGCCCTGGGTTCCTCCTGGTGCATGACAATGCTGGCCTCATGTGGCCAGAGTGTGTAGGCAGTTTCGGAAAGACGATTGGCATTGGCATTGATGCAATTGACTGGCCCTCATGTTCCTCAGCCCTGAATCCAGTTGAAAACCTCTGTGACGTAGCACCACATACTGTCCAGGAGCTCACTGATGCCCTTATCCAGGTCTGGATAGGAGCAGGCCCAGATGTTGCCAGAAGTGCAGAGAGGCACGTGGGGGCCATAAACAGTACTCACTTGCATTATGAAACTTTGAATCCAGCCCTCAGTGGGTTGATGACTCTGGTTTCAATTGACCATTGTCACATAATTTTGTTCTCAACGAATTACACACACATACATACACTCTCATTTGAAAGGCTGCACTTTCCAGAGATCATATTTGTCAGTCACATACGTCATAAAGACTTATCATTTCAGAAAAGTAACCATTATAAAACATACTGTTATTCTGTGTGAGTTGGTATACATTACTGTAATTTCTTTCTTGTTTTGGATTTTAATAGTTACTTTTTTAAAGGGGTCATATGATGCGATTTCAATTTTTAAGCCGGGGCTTCCGCTAGGCCGCTGTGTTTTTCGTTGTGAAAACGAAACTACTTTGTTTGGTCTTCCAAAAGAGGACACGACTACAAATCAGTGGTTAAGTTGTATTTACAACACTGTTCCAGAACAGTTTAACCCAAATATCCAGATGTGTGCAGCACATTTTATGGAGGACTGTTTACTGATCCTGGGAGAGTAACGTTAGACTAAAATGCCGGCAGTTCTGACTCACCACTGGATTTGCCACTGATGATTCAAACGTGAGTTTTGGGCAGTGTGGAGTAGCACTTGTTGTTTGTCATTTCTCCGATCACAAATGCAGACAGGGTTTTATGTTTACGCGGCGCAATGCAATGCAACGCAACGCGTAAAAAGACAGTATAAGTCATTATAATCAGTAATTATGTCCCCACTGGACGCAACAAATGCCTCGTTTGTAATGGGTTTTAAT
>NW_015540843.1:38133-64722 GCF_001515605.1 Sinocyclocheilus anshuiensis | reverse complement strand
CGCTTTTTCAGACCGATGAGCTTTGTAAAAATCGACGCGTTTCAAAAAGGCGGGGCATAGAGGAGAAACTTCTCAGTGGTAGTGTAAAACAACACCCTTTTTATCTTGTCAAAAACAGCACTGTTCACAGCGACCCATTTCGGTGCATGTTCCTTTAAATGATAATGAGCTCTGCTCACCCCGCCCCTCTCTTCTGTGGGGTGTAGGGATGGAAATTTTGATTCTTTCAAGAGATTTGTTCATTTTCAGTTCGTTCACCAAAATGATTCGTTCAGATTTGTTCAGTGACCATTTCTACATATTACATAAATACGCCAGCAGGTGGCGAAAAAGAGTGTCTTATGTGTTGTGTCTTAAGTCAATGAACGTATTCACTTGTTACAAAAACTGATTTGGCTTTATTCAAATCTGTGCATAATCTAATAAATAAAGTCTAAATAAGTTGTTCAGATGACCAAAGCACAAGGTTTTCTTGCATAGTTAACATTTTAATTGTTTGGTCAGACAATTACACATTCATAAATCGGGGATTAAACGTGGAGTTATGTTCTGTATTCTAAATATGAATATAAACAAGCGTATGTGCACAGTACCTATAACTGCGCTTTGCATCTGATTTCTGCTGATTGCTGATCAAGATTGACATGCTAAATGGCCAACTGACCAGGTACACTCTCGTTCATTTCGTTCACAAATGAGATATGTAGCAGTTCGGTCATTTAATTCACGAACGAGATGTAGCAGTTCATTCAACTCGTTCACAAACGACATGTACCAGTTCGGTCATTTCATTCACGAATGAGATGTAGCAGTTCATTCAACTCGTTCACGAACGACATGTACCAGTTCGGTCATTTCGTTCATGAACGAGAAGATCTCTCGATCTCGTTCAGACTCAAAAGAAACTCGTTCAGTGAAGGGCGTATTCGTTCACTACATTCAACAAATCACATGCTCCGTCACATTCTTTGACAGGATGAAACAGTCCAAAGAGCTACCCGGTTCACTGAACTGCGCATGCGCTGCCAATAGCGCCGCGCTGCTGTGGAGGGAGGAATTTCAGTGAACGAGAAATATGAGTCAATGGATTACGTGAACGAGAACGATTCGTTCACCTAAAAGATTCGTTCAAAAAGAATGATTCATTCACGAACTAAACATCACTAGTGGGGTGACGAGCCATTCTCTGAGACTGTAAACTTTAGCTGCATTCGTCGCAGAACTTGCTAACTAGCACATTATTAGTAAAGGAGATTTGCAAAGATTCATAAAAAACCTTATACTCACTTCTTCTGTAGGTGAAGCTGGATGACGAATGATTCGCGTGAACATAGACATTTAGGTATATCAGGGGGCACATTCCCTTCACAAACAAAAGTAATCCACTGCATCTTTAGCGGCTCAGATGTCGGGAGTAAATGACGACTGCTATGTTCATTATCATATCCAACAACAAAACACCTCAATCACTCAGAAGAAATTCTTGTCTACTTCTGCTCCGGCGTCAAAACAATGGCAGACTGTTTACAGATCACTCAGGGCGGGTCTAAGGTAAAACACCAGTGTCAATCAACAATCGTGGGAGGGGCCTGTGCAGAACTACATCACTCTGCCATGAATCTGTGAATGGCTTAATCTGAGATAGGAGTTATTATTTATGGGGATTTTTTTTTAAAACACTGGGTGTATTTTTGTCATTATAGGGTGGTTGTGTACACACACTGCCAAGACACATTTCAGTTCAAACAACATGTAAAAGTGAATTTAGCATCCGATGACCCCTTAAAAAGGACATATTCTTAATGATGTATGCGGACAAAAAAATTCGAATATTTTTGTCAATATCGCACACCCCTACTGTCACAGTAATATTTTATGGTTCAATATGGTGCAGCAGCAGCATTATGTGTTCATAACATACCATCACTGTTCACCCACAACCCCCAAAGCCTGCTACACCTATTCCTGTTTTTAGCTTACCACAGCATAAGAGAAGAGAAAGATGGAGTCCAGAGCACCCAGGAACAGCGTGGCCTCTCCCGCATCAGCAAACAGTTTGTTTTCCACCCATGTCTAAAAATATAAACAAAAATAAGTGTGTAGCAACATTATTTAGATTATATTTTCAACTGAAAGGCCTATATTGGACTTAGCCTAAGTGCTTTGTACAACTATATTGCTAGTTGTGAGAATGTTAGTTCGCATTTTTGCCAAACAGAAAGAATATAGTGCTTGAATACTGATGTAATGCTTGACTTAATGAGTTGGCCTCTCACAGATTTCCGAATGGTGACCACAAAAATATTAATCTGAATGAAAATACTAATGTGAAATATAATATTGATACAGTTTTGTGAGGTACAGTTACATTTAGTCATTTTGCAGACGCTTTTATCCAAAGTGACTTACAATTGGGGAATACATAAAGCGATTCTTCTTAAAGAGGCAAACAGACACAGGAAGTGCTTGTAATACCAAGTTTTAGGCATTGTTCAAATAAGTACAAGCTAGAGAGGGAAGGAATAAATAAAGAGAAAGACAGATATATATTTTTTTAATTTAGGTATTAGGTATTATTCATAAGACGAGTATCAGTACAGCATTTTGAGGATAAAATATTACAATACTTTGAATCAATGTTTTTCTCACCTCTACCTAGCTGAACACATTTTCTCCATAGCATGCAGTGACAAAATAAGAATAATACATGCATTGCTCGGTTTTTAATAAGATCATAATGTTAAGATCATAAAGATCATAAATAAATGTAGGGGCAGGTTTTGTGGTATGGTTAGGTTTAAGGGGTAATTACAGATGACAGTTTTTTCAAATATAAGTACAATGTAAAAACATGTATGTACATAATAAATGCATTGTATCAAATGATTAAATTAAATGTAAGATCATAATAGTTAAGGACACTTAATATATATTGGGTCCCATATTCCAAAAATGTAAACCATAAAAGAAAATTTGAAAGCCTTTATATAGACACAGAGTACATTTTCATTACACTAAAAGAGGCAGTCTAGTTCTCTTCTGGGTTTTATCTGAGATCAGACTTTCATATCTGTAAAAAAATTATTCTTATGTAAAATACATAGTTTAAAATGTGTTACTAGTGAATAACAACAACAATAGTAATAATAATATCATTCCTACTATCATATCTATGAGGCTAGGGAAAATGTTACTCATTTAGATGGAAAGAAATTATTATTTTTTTAATTAAAAAGTTAGACAAAGAATGGGCAGTGTGTATTATATCCTTACCTCCCCAGGAGACAAAGACGAAGTGCTGCCGTTCTGCTGGAATGCTGATGGTGTCCACTGTGCTGAGATGCTCACTTTCACATTACTGAAAGTCTTACGTGACGAGTGAAGCAGGACATAGCTGGATAGAGAGTGGATGTTATTAATTACACCAAGTCATTCCATTTAAACTTCAAAACCATATGGCACCAACAGGAATACAAAGCAAACATTTCTAAGAACATGGCACATGTATTTTAAACTACATTTTCTTTTTAAAACATTTTTCTATTTCTTTATCATGAATACTCTTATACGCTGCCTTGCGAAAGTGTTTACACCCCTTCACTTTTTCGCTAAAATGCTTTAAATAGTTTTTTTTTCCCCACAAATTATTTACACGCCACACCCCATAATGACAAAGTCAAAATGTGTGATAACTTTGCAAATTTACTGAAAATAAAAAAACTAATATAATTACACTGGATAACTATTCAAACCAAATCTTGTGGCAGTTTTTGCAATGTTTCTACACTTTAGTTGCAAAAAGCAAAAATCAAATCATGAGGTCAAACGAACCACCTGCAGAGCTCAGAGACAGATATTGGGAAGACTACAAAAACATTTTTTTTTCTGACGATGCTACATAATATGGGGGGGGGGGTTATTGTGTAAATAGGGCTTTTTTAAAAATCTAATTAATTACATAATGTGCCGATTAATTCATCAAATGAATCTCAAATTTATGAAATTAATTAATTAACATGCACATCATGTGCTGATTAATTAAATATATAAAGTATAAAGTTATTATTAAAGATATTTTAAAGTTATCATTGTTTTAATTTAGAAAAACACTGAATAAATATTTTTTTAAAAGTAGCTTTACAAAGAAATAATTCAACATACAAAAATACAGAAATATGAATTGTTTTTTTAAAAAAGAAACAATACTCTAAATATAAAACTAGAAGCGCCAGTAGGTGGCAGCAAATCAAATACGTGAGTCATTCATTCAATCGATTCGTTCAAAGGGCTAATTCATTCAGAAAGAAGCAAATGACTGCCTTTATGAATGGCTCACTGAATCGTTGACTCACTCGATTCATTTAAAAATGTGGATTCATTAATGAAACACCACTCTGGGTTGATCAGAGACGCACGATTTTCCTAGGGCTTTATTTTCGTTGGCAAAATTACTGACAATGTGTCTAAAATTTAATTATTCGCACCTTTACCTTATATTCTTTTTAAGTAAAAATCTATTTTTTTTTCTTTCTACCAGCCAATGATGACTCTGAAAGAAAACGCACAGTATTTGTTATAGTAACACATGCAACTTTTACGCACATCTGACTGACAAAACCCTGCACTTGTATTTCAGCGCTGCTGTTAATGTTATGGTAATTTTAGCAAATAGTTTGCTCCGTAAATTCAGTTCAACAGCATTAAGTTGAGGAGGGTAAATTTTATCAGTCGACTGAATCTAAACATGCATTTTATGTGTTCTTACTCTGTCCAAGCAAAAAATGCATGCCTATAATTGAGCACTGTAGCATATTTACTTCAACAGGTCAGGTAATGTGTAGCTATGACCCATTTCAGGGGCTTTACATTTTCAAATCAGTCAGGGCTATAGAAATGTATCTTAATATTTACAAGTAAATCTCCATATTATGCATAGGGAACTTTCTATCCGACCCCCCTACATCTAGTTTTGACATCCATCAGGAGGGATCAAGTCTTCTTTAGGGGGTCAGACCCCACCAAACCCCCAGTAATTCGCACCGATTATAACCAATTATAAACTTCTAGGTTCCTGTATAACAGCTAGATTAATCATATAACATTTCAAGAAGTCCGCTGTTTAAATGACACAAAGAACTTTGTGCTACATGTCATCTAAGATCAAAGATGGCAAACAAGACAAAGTTCAATATTCTTATTATGTACAATAAAACACTGGCTGTTGACATATGTCAGTAAACCATGAATGTAAAGCATTTTTTCAACACCCAAGGACCTACAAAAACACTATTGGCCAACACAGGGGCCACAATAATAAAGAAAAGCTAGATATGGTCAGTAACATAGCCAGAAACTCATTACCATGGTAAGAACGTAGGGCGGTAGGAACAAGACAGCATACCTGAGGAACGTGAGGAGGAAGGCTAGCAGGTGATGATAGGTATAGGGGGGCCACATTATATGGGTCTGGATCAAGAGGGGGAGGAAGTGAAGGATCTGAAGTCTTCAGGACACTCTACTGCACCATCTACAATCACTAAACATCCAATCACTGTAAAATCTATCCATCGATAAATGAATCAGCGTTCTTACTGTGGTACTCTAATGCTCGTCTGCAAATGAATATACATATTTACAGTCGTCCACAGATACGCTCATAGGAAGCATCAATACTCACCCTTTAAATCATTTGCAGCGATTTGATCTCTGACTGGAAAATATCGCCATTATTTTCCGATGCTGGATGCAACGTAAACACGCGCTAAAGCGTAAACACGGACGTAACCCGGATGTTGAAAGTTTGAAAATAAAAGTCACTTTATTACTGATTTAAGCGCAAAATAGAAGCAGATGTTCTTAATATTTTGTTAAGATACCAACCTCCTTTTCCCCACCCATTTTAAATTGGTCTCTTACATCTTTATAATATAACAAAAGCAGTAACAGCAATAATTATTAACGCTAACATTTACTAAAAATAATAACAATACTCGAACATTCAACAATAGCAAACACCATAACAAAACAAAACAACAACAATTAAAAAGAAAATGAAGACAAGAAAATAATAACAGCAAAAGTCTATGGAGGGGGCCAGAGCACGTTACCGTCTGCCGTTGTTTTTACAATTATATTTTGTTGTAGTTAATGAAATAGTAAAGTTAATTAAAAGTTAATTAATTTGATAATATATTTTTATAACAATGAACATCAATTCAACAGGTGTATTGTAATGTATTCTTATACATAAAGGGCTTTAGATCCTGATAATGTCATAATGGCGTTCTCTTGAATTTTACCACATAACTAAGGTGTCAATCCTTTATTTATTTTTTTATTGTGCATTTGATGTTCAAATGATATTTAAAAATGACACTGCACCTCTTTTGTTTTGTACGATTTTTAATTCCCACTTTAAGTCATGTCAACACATTGTTTCTGTTTAGTATATTCATATTAATATTCAGCATATTTCATTAATAGTTGCTAACTGAGGATAATTCTAGCTTTAAATTATCTTAGAAAAACCTAAATCTAAAAGAAAAAAAGTAGGCTCCAAACCTATATTCTAGAGAAAATATCCACAACACGAAACTGTTTTACACATCAGTAATGCAAGAAAATGTTGCAGCTGCTCTTCAAATGACTGTTGTAATGAAACAACTGCAGCTCTCACAAGTTCAAGGACATCAGCTTGGCAGGACACAAAGTTGAAACATGTTTTAATTAAAAGAGATAGTTCACCCCAAATCAAAAATGCTGTAGTTATTTACTCTATGTCTGCAAGTATTCTGTAGTTGTATAACAGCTTTGTGTGGGAAACAGAGCAAACTTAAGTTGTTATTCAGTTGTAATTCTCCCCTTCTTTCTAACCGACTCAATCCGGTCACAGTTAATAGCTCAGTAGAAGGGCATGAAAACAATAATTTCAATTTGTTACTCGCACAAATGAGTAAAATGACTTCACAAGACTTGGAATTTAGTGCATAAGCTGTAAGGACTATTTTATTCATACGATCCTGTCTTTTTTTGTTTTTGTCATTTTTAGAGCTTGTAATGAACTGTCAATTGGAAAACACTTGTGTAAAGATTCTTCTAAAAAGTCATTCTATTCCACAAGAAAAAAAACAGCATATGGGTGTAGACATGGACTCAGGTCATGAGGGTGAGTAAATAATGTAATTTTTAGAGAATTCTTTTAAAAAAAAATTTTTGGGGTGAACTATTGCTTTAAAGATCATGGTTGATTTCACTCCACACAAGGCACTCAGGATGACAAAATGATTCAAGTCAAACACTGTGGCTCTTCATGTGCCTGTTTAGGTGTGTACGACACGTGTAAGCCTTTGGGCACAGAGGACATGGGAACGGCCTCTTCCCAATATGAGTGTACATGTGCTTGCTCAAGTCATAACGTCGGATGAATCGTTTCCCACACTGCAAGCAGCAGTGTGGACGCTCTCCGGTGTGAAAGCACATGTGCGCCGTCAGGTGACTCGAAACAACAAATTTCTTGCCACAGATTTTACATTGATACGGCTTCTCTCCTGTGTGAGAGCGCAGATGCACCTGCAGGCATCCGGCGGAGACAAAACCCTTTCCGCACTGATGGCAAACGTACGGCTTCTCCCCGGTGTGAATTCTGATGTGGATCTTCAAATTCCCAGACAGTGAAAACTGCTTCTCGCAGTAAGGACAGACGTGCGGCCGCTCACCAGAATGACATCTCATGTGAGATTTTAATTGGATTTTGCTGTAAAATCGCTTTCCACATTGCGAACAAAGGAGAGGTTTCTCACCCGTGTGGTTTGAGAGGTGGGCAAGCAGGCTGCTGTTCGCCGAAAAGCACTTCCCACACTGGTCGCATATATATGGCCTGAACTCTGCATGGGTCTTCAGATGGCTTCTTAATTCGCTGTCAATGTTGAATGTCAAGTCACAAAAACGACACTTTCCTGGCTGCCGTTCCGGTTTAGAAGGGCGGACGTCTTTAACTTTGTGAATCTTCTGGTGGATTACACTGGCTCGGTACGACCCAAAAGTCTCGTTGCATTGTTTACAGGTGTAGTTCCTTTTAACAGTGGGAGTTCGGTGAGTTCGCCGGTGACCGACTAATCGTGACAGACTAGTGAACAGCCGTCCACATTCAGGGCACTTATGTGTGGTTTTCTTCTCTTTGTGCACTCGGTTGTGCCTGTATAGGGTCCTGAGGGATCTAAAGTGGGCTGTGCATTTGATGCACTTAAAAACTCTGGAATTGCAGTTGGTGCTCCTGTGTGACACCAGCTGCGCTGAATCGTCAAAAACCTGCCCACACTGAGGACACTCATGGGTCCCCGCTTGGGTGTGAATTTCCTGGTGCTTGACGAGATCAGAGCGATAGATGAAGTATTTTGTACACTGCTGACATTTATGTACAGTCCTGCCTGCATAGTGGAAGCCTTTGGAAGGTGTGTTTGGGAAGGTGTCAAGAGAGGGCAGTTGGAGAGGCACAGCTGTCTGAAAAATTAAATCACCTAGAGGAAAACATGACAAACAGAAACGGCTTGCTTTAAAGATCCTGAAAAGATATAATGAGAATCTCGACAGACATTCAGAGGCTGTACCTCTATGAGCATCATCGGTGGATGACGGCACACTTGGCTCTTCTGAGTTAGTCCTACAAAAAGAATACACAGGATCTACAACAAAACTATTTATATTTTAATTTAGGAACACTACAGAACAAATTCTGTAGTGAAGTGCTCAAAGTCCTCACAAAAAAAAGAGAATTTTAGATTACAAACAGACTAATTATTGGGGATATTACTCACATCAGATATTTTGACAACAAATTTATTGTTGAATGTTGTAAAAATTCTTGCTCAAGATACAATCTCAGAAAATTCTCAGAAGTTGCCTTTAAAGGGTTAGTTCACCTAAAAATGAAAATTCTGTCATTAATTACACACCCTCATATCTTCCAAACCCATAAGACCTTCATTCATCTTCGGAACACAAATCAAGGTATTTTTTATGAAATCTGAGAGCTCTCTGACCCTGCATAGACAGCAACACAACTAAAATGTTCCCAAACCCAGAAACGTACCAAGGACAACGATAAAGCAGTCCATGTGACATCAGTGGCTCCAGGGCCTTTTCTAGGCATAGAGTTTCACAGCCACCAGCTGAAGGGACGCCAATGAGCGCACGTACTGGCACTTTTAGCAGGGTTGTGATAAAGAGTGGCACGGTCACCCTGAAATATGACTGCCGCCCCCACTGGATCCCCCAACATTATTGGGCTAGAGTACTGTCAATCTGACAATGCCTGTAGTCCACTAGATCAGAGTGCTGTCAATTGCTGCCTGATTGTTGCATGCAAAGTTTGCATTTGGAGCGCTCAACAACGCCATTAGATCAGTGGGCTCCGTCAGTGCCTTGACAAGGTAACACTTTTTTTTTGCCATGCAATAAAGCTAAGTTCAAAGGCCAATTTAAAATACTGGTACAGTAAATAAAGTACACAAAATCAGTATTTTGTTTATAGTGTAGTATAGGCTATTTGTGGCACATTTGTCCAAATATTTGTGGCAGATTTGTCCAAAAGGTGTGCACAGTCAATTTACAAATAATGCATTCAGATTTGTGGAACTCAATGCACTGAACCTCCACAAATTAGTGTCGTTACTATGACAACAAATTTGAATGTGACAAGCAACTGGTGTCTGAAAATAATTATATAATAGGGATTTCGCCTAGGGCATCAAATTGGCTAGAAACGGCCCTGAGTGGCTCAACTTCAATTTTGCAAAGCTACAAGAATATTTTTGTGCCAGAGAAAACAAAAGTAAGAATTTATTCAACAATTCTTTTCCCCGAGTTAATGTCTTCCACCATTTTGGAGAGTACCAACGACGCTATGCGTGCGCTTTCCCCAGAACGTAATCAACATAATCAGCATTGTTTACATTCAGGAGAAAGCGTGTGCATGCTGAACGTAAACAATGCTGATTACATTGATTACATTCTGGGGAAAACAATTCTCGTTTTCTTTGCACACAAAAAGTATTCTTGTAGCTTTGCAAAATTGAAGTTGAGCCACTGATGTCACATAGACTGTTTTATCGTTGTCCTTGGTACGTTTCTGGGTCTGTTAACATTTCAGTTGTGCTGCTGTCTATGCAGGGTCAGAGAGCTCTCAGATTTCTTCAAAAATATCTTAATTTGTGTTCCGAAGATGAGCGATGGTCTTACGGGTTTGGAACGACATGAGGGTGATTAATGACAGAATTTTCATTTTTGGGTTAACTAACCCTTTAAAGGCATCAACACTCAAAATAACTTCATTTGATAATGACCATCCACCAATGACTCCAATGGGACCCCGATGACTTTCATTGTTCCACAGAAAAAATTCATAAACAAAACTTAAACATGAGGGTGATAGAAATTATTTTGGACTAGCCTATTCATTTATGCTAAATACATTACAAAATAAATAAGAATAAACAAATAAAATAACCCCAACCACCTAGTAATATGGTAACTTACCGTTGCAATTCATCGACATTAGAGTTTGCTTCTTTTTCTCCATCACTGTCTCTAGAGGACTCTGAGGACTCACTGCTGAAGCTGGATCCCACATTCTGGATGTTTGGATCACCAGTCACAGTTTCCTTGTCGACACCATGTTGTTGGTTTGGCAGGTTTTCAGAATCAATTGGCAGTAACGTGCCATCATTGTTGTGCTGATTTATAATGATTGAGTCACCAACAGGCGGCAATGACAAAGATGACACTATTCGATCCTCCACTATTGATGGAAGAACTTCAAAAAAAAAAAAAAGCCACTGACCAATTGTGCTCAGCAACTGTATTCCTTTTTACATTAACAAAAGTAGGCGCTATTCTTCAAACAAGGCTTACGTGGTTAACCAGATAAGTTTTGGTGCGACTTGGCATGAATTTAACATTTTCCTTTTTTACCAAGCAAGGGTATCCAGTAGGGCTGGACAATAATTCAATATCAATATGTATCGCAATATAATCTTTTTTAATAACGGTATTATGATTTTTAAACACATTTCCAATATTTCAATATACATTACCAGTGTTTCCCATACATTGATTTATTTGTGGCATTTGACTTCGTTGAATAAACATGAGCACTTCACGTTTCAAAAGCAAAACACGTCGCGTGTGTTTTATATGAATGTATCTCTGAAGGGAAAGGACTGTCTTCAGAAAAGTTTCGATGGCATTTTAATTTTATCTGATAAGGTAGCATTCAGGAGCAGAGCTGCTTTGATTACAGCCGTTACTGGGGAAACCGCTAGTTCTACCGCTATCAAAGCGCCTCCTGCTGGCAGACAACCAGTTTGCATTTTCAATAATAAGACCGTCTCCAGCAACATGTTTTTGTTGTTGCTCTTTTTTTTTTTCCTGCAGCAACTCAGAGCACTTTTCATACTCTTTATATTGGCTAAAGCACATTTGTTTCAATCTATAAGAATAATCAGCCTACACTACCCGTCAAAAGTTTTTAACCAGTAAGATTTTTAATGTTTTTTTTTCTTTTTTTTTTAGAATTCTCTTCTGCTCACCAAGCCTGCATTTATTTGTTTTTTTTCAGGATTCTTTGATGAATAGAAAGATACAAAGATCAGAATTTATCTGAAATAAAAAAGCTTTTGTAACATTATACACTATTCCATCCAAAAGCTTGGAGTCAGTATGATTTCTTTTTTTCTTTTTCTTTTGGAGAGAAATTATAGAAATTAATACTTTTATTTAGCAAGGATGCTTTAAATTTATCAAAAGTGATGATAAAGACATTAATAATGTTACAAAAGATTTCTATTTCAGATAAATGCTGTTCTTCAGAACTTTCTATTCATCCACTAATGGGACTCATTTTCAGCCCTGGAGTTTCATGCCTTAGACCGGCCCACTTTAGTTCACGACTGAGCTATAAAAATAATGTAATTAAAACCAGTCTATAAAAGTCTGCAATAGTGCACAGTTCTCTACAGCCTTGTAATTAGGGATTCAAGCGTGTAGCGCTGAAAGCCTATTGTAATTGTTAGGATTTTTATTAGGGGTTCAAGCGCGTAGCACTGAAACCCTATTGTAATTGTTAGGATTTTTATTATTAGGGGTTCAAGCACGTAGTGCTGAAACCCTATTGTATTTGTTAGGATTTTTATTATTATTATTCCGCGCTAAAACTGATCGTGCAGACCAAATCGTAAGGCCTAGAGAGCTGAAACTTGGTCAGATGGATTAGTCATGCTCGCTACTAAGACGCAAAGACTCGCCCCAATCGGCCTATGGGGGGCACTACAGCGATCAAAAACGCAAAACTGCTCATAACTCCTAGACCGTTTGTTGTAGACGCAAAACTTTATACTTTCAGAATCCTTGGGTCAAAACGAAGAAAAGTGTAGAAAGTCAGATTTGCTCTACGAGGTCCTGTTTTCCCACCATTTTGAGATAAATTCAAAACCTACTTTTGCGCACTAGTCCTAGGTTTTTCGCCCGATCGGAACCAAACCACTGCAGAAATATAATTATTAAAAAAAAGTGAACTTTTGACTCACAGCCGCAAAGGCACGCCAAAACGTCCGTTAGGGGTGGGGCCACTTTCACTTAAATGGCTATAACTCCTGAACGGAACGAGATATCTTCACCAAACTCGGTACACATGTGTAAGAGCTTAATCTTTGATCAAATAAAAAATATTGCACAGCTCTGCCACTTGGTGGCGCTATAAGATGGGAAAAACTAAATGGCTATAACTAGGCAACCGTTGCTCTGATCGACTTGAAAATTGGTATGCAGTGTCTTTGTCCAAAGTGGCACAAGTGTCTATGAGGACATTCACATATCTCAAAAAACATGGCCGCCATTGGCCAAAGAAATTTAAGCACCTATTAGACAAGGTTAACAGAGGTCGATCAGAACGAAACTCGGTGGGCATGTTCGACTCATGGCCCTAAAGATCTGTAAGAATTTTGAAAGAAATCGGCCACTAGTTGGCACTAATGAGTTTTATGGCTCTGAAATCACGTGGTGTTTCACACATCCACACAATATGCATATCATTTGATAGATCTCCTCATATTGAGCAACTTTGCCTCAAGAACCATTGCTGTCAATCAAATCATTCATTAAATATTCTCAATTACGTTGAAAACCTACTTTTGCGGACTAGTCCTAGATTTTTCATTCAATCTCGATCAAACCACTGCAGCACAATTCTCTGGACTCTCTAGATCAATAATTATCAAAAAATGTTGAATTTTGTCATTTGGTTAGGTATAACGGGGTCATTTATAAAAGGGGCATGGCCAAATATGTCCAAACGCCTATATAACCTAAACGAAAACTCAAAACTTTACAAAACTTGGTGAAAACATGTAACAGAAGACAATTAACAAGCATGCAAAGTTGTACAGAGATCGGACCATAGGTGGCGCTATAACAGAAAAAAGGCCTCAAAAACAATATTTCTATAGTAAATGACCTCAAATTGCTTAAAAGGTTCATATATTCACACAAACACTAAATCATCATATCATATGATAGACCTCCTCATTCTGAACAACGTTGCCTCTGGGACCAATGCTGTCAATTAAACTATTAATTAAATATTTTAGATTATTTTAAAAACCTACTTTTGTGAACTAGTCCTAGGTTTTAAACTCAAAACCAATAAACTCACTGCAGTACAATTCTTTAGACTCTCTAGGTCAGGGGTAGGCAAGTTCGGTCCTAGAGAGTCCTGCAGAGTTCAGCTCCAATCCTAATCAAACACACCTGAACAAGCTAATCAATGTCTTCAGGATTATTAAGGCTATAGGCAGGTGAGTTTTTTTTTTCAGGGTTGGAGCTGAACTCTGCAGGACTGCGGCTCTCTAGGACCGAACTTGCCTACCCCTGCTCTAGGACAATAATTATCAAAAAAATGTTGAACATTTGCATTTGGACAGCTATAACAGGGCCATTTAATTATATGGCCTTGATATAGTGTACCCAAAACCCTATCAATCCTAAAAGAAAGCTCAACACTTCATGAAATGTGAGCACATGTGTCTTATTATTGTAGACAAGCATGCAAAATGCAAAATTTATGGTGCTCAGACATTAGTTGCCTCTATAACAGCTAAAAAGGTGAAAAACAGCACATCTGAATGGCAAAATCCCTGGAATTGCCATTTTAACCACTAGATGGCAGCAGAAGACCATTAATTGGCTCATTCTGCTCTAAAAAAAGTACCAGGTACCAGGTACCAGGTACTGTACCCAGTGGAAAACCCCCCAAAAGTGAACCGTACCGAGCCGTACCGTGCCGTACCATGCAGTGGAAAAGCGCCATAATATAGCTCTATTTACAGGTATGTCATTTGTATTCATGTCTATAAATTATAAAGTCACTATGATAACATTCAATATCACATTTCGTCAAACTTTACCACTTCATTTACATTGAGGAATCACATTTTGCAATTATGCCACATTATGATTACAGTGAGACCTGAAAATTGCATTATAAAGTCAAGACTTGCAGTAAGCATTTTGTTACCTATCATTTACTTTAAATCTCTATATCTTCAACAAAATGTGTTTGCATGTGAAAGTATGCTTACTTGTATTATACTTAAGCCCTTTCATTTCAGGTTGAGTATGTGTGTGTTGCAATATTCTTCATCATGGATGTATTGTAATGTCAGTCCAAAATTTTAGGTTGGCCTAGGGCTAGGACATAACAGTTTAGATACAATAAAGGCCTTAAAGTGCTTGAACCCCGGTAATCGCTGCTTGCAGCTATATTTGAGGTTCAAGCGCGTACCAAATAATACTGTATATTATTTGTTGTTTGCACATGTGTAGTATTTACATGTATTTTATAATATTTTTCACTACATCAAGATGTATGATGAGTGTATTTGAAGAGAACTAAGCTGCATTTTCTAAGTCCTGGGTGACAGTTGAGAGCTTGAGTTGCCGTGGCGACCCTGGGCATCTTCAGACAACACAGAGGACTGCCTGATTAACAGCAAACTCTTGTCTCTCTCACTTTTTTATTGAAAAAGACAATTTCTCATCTGTTCAATAGACCTCCAGGGCGGGGTCTGCAACAGATTTGTGGGGGCTCGTCCGGGATCGGCTCCTGATGCCCATGGGAAGCTGATCCAGTGATTTCTGATCTTTGGGACCACTGAGGTGTGGATGCTGCTGCTGTGATCTTGTATTCGAGAGAACGTCGGTGAAGAGAGCGATTCTGCTGGCTGGTTACTGCAACTGTGAATAGAGTCATTCTGCTGGCTGGTTGCTGTGACTGTGAAGTGAGGGATTGTGAAAAAGATTCATCATGTCAGATAAAGTACGGAAGAGCCTGGTGTGGAACATCAGAAAGAGTATACTCACCTTGTCTGCTGATGAACTGTATCAAGTTGCCAAAAGCATCGTTTCAGTGCCAGGAAGGGACGTATCTGAACTAGACGCCGCAGACCAAGGGGGTTGCTTCGAATCCATCAACACTTTTATGTACAGTACACAATTACTAGAGAGGATAAAGGTATGACCAAACTGTTGATTTTGCAAGAGACTGTGAACTCTATTGAACAAGTCCGTACTTTTGCTGCACCTGTTTATCAATGTAATGATGTTGAGGCTAAAGCTAATGTTGATGCACGCATTATACCCACAACACAGATGTCCATTGCTACTGACCACATCACCACTACAGACACTGTTTATCTAACATCACCTACAGTTGTAGCTGACACGGGGGAAATTAGAGTAGCAAATATAATCCCAGACACTAACCCGAATATACTACATACAAGTTACGAAGAACTGAGCAAGAGCCTTCTTCATTCTCTCACAATATCCACACAACACCCTACAATGACACAACCTGTGACACAAAGAAATGACGACACACAGCATAACAATCACCCTGAGAAAACCACATAGTTGGTACCAGAGAAAGTAATCTCCCTAAGAGACCTTTCCTACCTCCAGCACCGAGAGTTCAAAATACAGGGGGGGCAAATTGGTGATTACGCATCAGATATCATACACACCAGCATATGTAAACAAATCGAAGATGGGATCAAACAGAATTATAGTGATGCAGAATTAATCAGGGGCATTCTTCGAATGATAAAACCAGGAAGCTTTAAGGGCATGCTGATGAATAAGGAAGATATGATGGTCAAGGAGCTAAAAGGGTTTCTTCAGTCACACCTAGGAGACAAAAGCAGTACAGAGTTGTTTCAAGAATTAATGTGTGCAAAACAGAGTGAAAACGAAACACTTCAGCAGTTCTTGTACAGGGTAATAGGCCTCAAACAGAAAATTGTCTTTGCTGCGAAACAGACCAACTCTGATATTAGATACAGCTTAGCAACTGTTCAGGATGTGTTCCTACATACCATATACCAAGGCTTGGGGCACAAATATAAGGACATCCGTAGTGAATTAAAACCCTTGCTGTCCAACCATACCATTACAGATGAAGCAATATTGAGAAGTGTAATGAAAATCACCAGCGACGAGAATGAGAGGGTGCGAAGACTGGGTCCAGTAACTCGTGTTAAGCAAAGCACTGCAAGCTGTGCCCAGCTTGAAAGTGAATCTGTCAGAGAATTTAACGAGATACCTGAACAGAGAAACAAGAATGACCCAATCAAACAACTGACAGCTCGAATTGATGCGCTTACTAGCATGGTGGATTCCATGAGAGTCAAAACAGCTGGCACAACCCGAACATACCGGTCAGTACTCTATGAGTAAGTCACTTTCACAAAGCGGAATAAAATCTCATGGCTGCCTGAAATGTGTTGAAGCTGGACATAACTGTACTCACTGCTTTCTGTGTGGTGAAGCAGGGCATCTGGCTAGAGGATGTCTACAAAAACACAGACTTCAGGGAAACGAGAAACGGTCACTGCGAAGGGACGACCAGTAACCAAGCCTTCATTGTCCCAAAACTCAGCCAGTATACCAAAAGTTGAACCTGATTGTGTGAAACACAATCACAGAAGAACGTTTACCAACATTAAAGTTGAGTCATCCAGTGACAAGAGAGAAAATAATCAGACTTCTATTCTAACACCTCCCAGGGCCAAGAACGATAATATTGTCAACTTAATAGGAAGGAAAGCCCTTACTCAGTGTAACCTCAATGGCCTTGCAGTAAGTGCTCTGCTTGACACTGGAGCTCAAGTCAGCATAATTGATCGTGCCTGGAAAGACAAGTATCTACCTGATGTAGACGTGAGACCACTTGCTGAGCTTATGGGAACTACAGACAGGCTGGAAGTGTATGCAGTTAATGGAGACCTCATTCCATTTGATGTTTGGGCCATCATTACTGTTAATTTGCAAGGAAATGATAACCCCAACCTCTCAATCAATGTTCCTTTTCTAGTTAGTCATCTGCCAATTGAGAGACCATTACTTGGATTCAATGTAGTGGAAGAACTAATTCAGGGGCAACCTGAGTGTCTGGTGCCAACTGTAGTCTCTTTACTCTCTGGGGCAATAGATGTGTCAAGTGAGAAAGTCCAAACTCTTGTGAATTTCTTTAAAAGTGACGTGACATGTGGCCAAGTATGGTGACCCATACTCAGAATTAGTGCTCTGCATTTATCCCATCCAAAGTGCACACACACAGCAGTGAACACACACACACCGTGAACACACACCCGGAGCAGTGGGCAGCCATTTATTTGCTGCGGCGCCCTGGGAGCAGTTGGGGGTTCGGTGCCTTGCTCAAGGGCACCTCAGTCGTGGTATTGAAGGTGGGAGAGAGCACTGTACATTCACTCCCCCCACCTACAATCCCTGCAACCTTTGGGTTACGAGTCCGACTCTCTAACCATTAGGCCACAACTTCCCCTGTGTGCAGACTCCTGAGCCCAGAAGATGGTGGGGATTACTGAAAGTGAAACGTGGTGGCATTGTCATCCCAGCAGGACAGGTTGCATGGGTGAAGTGCAAAATATCACCCAACATGGATCAGCTTGACACAGTAGTACTGTTTGAGCCAGAGGAGAACAATGTGTATTTAGAGCAGCTGGATATAGTTGAGGGTCTTCTGGAAATTCAGAACCACAAAAGTCCATATGTCTCTGTTCCCATTGGTAACAATTCCACGTGATATTACTCTACCCGGTAACTCAGTCCTTGGTTATCTCCAGCCAATTGATGAGGTACTGTAGGCTGAACTGCCAGAAAAGACAAAGTGTAGTGTGAGGGTCCAGGGCGTGACTGCTTCAGCAACTGAAGAAAACTTGTCACTGTGGCATCCACCTGCAGACCTCAGCCATTTGAATGAGGACCAGCAGGCAGTGGTCAGGAAAATGCTGTATGAAGAGTCTTCAGCCTTTGCCCGTGATGGAAGTGAAATCGGCTGCATCCCAAGTCTGCAAATGTCAATCAACCTCAGAGATGACATACCAGTGCAACATACTCATCAGTTCCTAAGCCTTTGTTCAAAGAAGTCAAGGACTACATTCAAGATCTACTGGCCAAAGGTTGGATTGTGAAGTCTAAGTCCCCTTATTCTGCCCCAGTGGTCTGTGTGAGAAAGAAGGATGGCTCGCTGTGTATTGATTATCGCCTTCTCAATAAAAAGACTGTACCAGATAGGCACCCTCTGCCAAGAATTCAAGACTTGATTGACACCCTTAGGGGATACAAATGGTTCAGCATTCTTGACCAGGGGAAAGCTTACCATCAGGGCTTTATAGCCGAAGGGTCCAGGCATATGACAGCCTTTATAACACCCTGGGGGCTTTATGAGTGGGTGAGAATTCCGTTTGGCCTGTCCAATGCACCTGCTGCATTTCAGCGCAGCATGGAGGAAATGCTTGACTCCCTCAGGGACTGAATGTTGCATTCCATATCTTGATGACGTGCTATGCTATGCCAAGTCTTTTGAGGAAAATGTGGAAGGAATTCGTCCTTCAAAGTCCTTCAAGCCCTCCAACGTCATGGGTCAAGCTCAGGCCTGAGAAATGTGAGCTCTTCCACCACGAGGTTCGATATGTTGGTCGCCTTGTATCCGACAAAGGTGTGCGAATAGATCCCAAAGCAGTTCGGTCACTCAAAAACCACATTCCACAGACAATCGGTGATGTAAGGAAACTCCTTGGTTTCCTAAGCTACTATCGTTCTTTTATCCAAGATTTTTCATGCATAGCCAAGCTAATTTATGAACTACTCCAAACAAAACCAGGAGTGGCACCAGTTCAGTCCAGTCAAAGGAAGACCAAAGGCCCACAACTGCCTTCCCGAACTCCTGTAGAGTGGAAAATCGAACATCAGACAACACAGAGGACTGCCTGATTAACAGCAAACGCTTGTCTCGCTCACTTTTTATTGAAAAAGACAATTTCTCATCTGTTGAGTGGACCTCCAGGGCGGGGTCTGCAACAGATTTGCAGTTAACACTGTAGGGGTTTATGGGGCCCCAGCTAAGCCCATAATGGGTTATTCACCATACTATCCTTCACAAACACCAACATACTTACCTCCATTTTACATATCCCTATCTGAACCTTTATTGCCATACCAGATGTTTACTTCATTTACTTACCCTATATGTGCTTATCAGTGTTGGGAGTAACGCATTACAAAAGTAATAATATTACAGTAGTATATTACTTTTTGCTGTAACGCAGTAATATAACGCATTACTAATAAAATTTGGGTAATATTATTACTCGTTACAATCTCAGTAACGCAAGTTACAACAACATATTTTAACTCAAAATTAAGTGGTGAATTTACCAACACCGCAAAACAGCACCAGAGAAAAAATTCCGCGGGTAAAATAGTTGGTCTGTTTCCTGTTGCTGGAATTAGATGGTTGAGATGACTGCAGAGCCGGATTCTACATTTGTGAGATGGACACACTCCTGTTATTTTCAGTTCATTGGAGAAAAGGATAAGAATGCATAGTCAGGTGCAATATGTGTGACACCAAACTCTCAACATGGAGAAATAGCACGAGTTATCGGAGAGAGCTGCGGGGTCGGAGAAGAGAAAAAAGGCGGCGGACGAGCACAGACAAGCAACAAAAATAAGTTAATTTAACTAAAAATAACAAACTCTGTTTTTATTATGGTTAATTTAAATAGTGCGTACTGCGTAGTTACAATCCGTGCCATTCAGCCTGTGCTCAGGCCAAACACACATTTGCTCATGTAAAGAGGATGTTTAGCAACTTATATTTTTCATTCTTGTTTTCTTCTGAAACCGTTCTATGCTAGGCATTATGTTTATTGTTCGTATATTATAACATTTCGCTTTATTTACCAGTGTTATTTATGAATGTAATAATGCGGTTTGTGCTTATCTGTGTTTAACCTAAACTAGGCTACAACGTAACATTACTTATAGCGGTATCTAAATATGATTTTATAATTTTATGCTATATAGACCTACCACATTACCCTCCACTGGATGTAGGATGAGCAGCAATAAACTACATTTTGGCATTTTGTAATACTTATGTGGATATTTTGGTGAACGTAACTCAAATGTAACTCAAAAGTAGTTTAACGCATTACAATTCAGAGACAGTAATATTGTAATGTAACTAATTACTTTCAAAAGACAGTAACTAGTAATATATAATGTATTACATTTTGGAAGTAACTTGCCCAACACTGGTGCTTATTGAAAGACAATAAGTAATCTGAGAGTTAATGAGTTTAAAGAAAGTTACAAGGTATCATTTTCTTTGTCCGGGAGAGTGTGACCCCCCCCCCCACATTGAATTTGGGTCACAAGAATTTTGTGGTATTTGTATATACTGTATAATATTTGTTGTTTGCACATGTATAGTATTTACATGTATTTTATAATATTTTTCACTACATCAAGATGTATGATGAGTGTATTTGAAGAGAACATGCATCATCTAGAAACACTCATGGCAAAAAGTTATCAAAAGAATTTTGATTGGTGATTCAGGTTCGCAACAGAACGCCACAACGTTTGAAATAGCAGTTGCCTTTTACTAAAATTGTTATATCTCCTGATTGCAATGAGATATTTTTACCAAACATGGTACACGTGTAGAAGCTCAGTCCGAGGTCACAGTAAAAAAAATGTAGCTTTTGGCCACTTGGTGGCACTGTAATAGGAAAAAAACATGAAAACCTCTACATCTACACAACAGTTAGTCTGATTGACTTGAAAATTGGCATGCACTGTCCTTGTCCAAGTTGCCATGATGGTAAAGCGATTGTCCACTTGGTGGCCGATCAAAACGAAACTTGGTGGGCCTGTTTGACTCTTGCCTCTAGCGGTCTGTGTGAAGTATGAAAGAAATCAGTCACCGGATGGCGCTATGTATGTGCTCACATAAACAATATTCATAGCATATGTTGAATCTCCTCATTCTCTATAACTTTGCCTTAAGGTCCTAGGTATTTCACTAAACCTCAAAACCACTGCAGTACAATTCTCTAGATTTTACTATGCTTGAACCCCAATAAATGCTGCTTGCAGCTTTAATATCACTGTCCCGGTACATTAATGATAGGAAAACGCTTAACGTGTAAATAAACACGGTGCGTTCATATTTTGGGCTTATGTGCGTATCTGCATGTAGTATATGCTTTACAATTTTGTCTTTATCACTGTCTTGGTACATTAAGCCACATGAAGCGTTATTTATGTTAAGCATTTTAATGTCCCTGTTCAAGTTCTGCTAATTCACAAGCCAAGTGAGAGTCATACTCGCAAAGGTGATGTTAATTATTAAACCAAACAAAATCAAAACTTTCAAAAACAGGCAGCAATATGATTCTTTTATTGAGTGACAGGCAGTGGGTTTAATCGGTGACATTATTAATAGATTTACTATCCGGCTTCTTCTTGTCATCTCCGCGACCTGCTTCCATGATTTTTAGTAGTGGTCGACCGATATTGTTTTTTTGACAGCCGATGCCGATATCTTGGAAAGCAGCGTGGCCGATGGCCGATATAATTTTATTTTAATTAATATTTAAGAAATTTGAAATAATTTGAAAATGTATTAAAAAATAAATCTGTAAAATAAACATACTTATACTTTAGATGACAAAGTATTTTCACAAATAAATAAATATTTAATAATAATATAATTAAAAAGGAAGTAAAAAATAACCAACAGAGCACTCAGTATTCTGGGAAGTTTGTGTGCATTGGGAATCATATTTTTTCAAATAAAGTCAAGGTAACACTCATTTTACATACAGCACACGGTGAAAATGACATGAATGTGACAGTGGGCAAATGGATAAAGCGCAGCATAATTTGAAATCAAGTTTAAATTTTGTCGATCACGCATCTCCAGTGAAGCTGAACTCTGATCGACCGTCACGCAGAGAACATGCGATCATGCAGGATACAAATGCACACTTCACAAGATCTCAACTAGATTCGACTAAGTTTGCAAGGTTTGTGAAATTAAATGTTCATTTAATAGACATTCAAAGATTTGTTCAAATGATTTACATGCGTATTTACTGAATGCTGACGGCAAACGAGACAGTATTATAATGTTTGCTTTTCTATTACTAATAATATAAAAGCAATCGTTATAATACTTTTTTGTATATATTTTAATTCCTTTGTTTAACCTTTCTATCTGATTATTAGACAGACTTCTATCCATATTAGACAGAACTGTTAATGACAACAGCGAACAAGAGGGAGAATGTGAGCACTGTGTGCTCACGCGCTGCCGCTCTCCGCGCCATCAACATAAAAGTCCGGCGCGCCGTAAAAATAAACATCCCGCCTCGAACGCATCGGCCAAACAGGAAAACTTATCGGCCTTTAGACAGAAAAGGCGAAAAGATACACTGCATTGTCCAGTTCTCTCAGAACGATGATCGGAGTTACTTTTGCAATTCTCGATTCAGCATGAATGACATACAATAGTACGGAGCCCGGGAAGTCACCTGTAGGAGAAAAAAAAACAATCCGTGGCGACGGTTTTGCAATCTGTCCCCTCAGTTTATAAACCGTACTCACGAATTCTTAAACTGTTCCCTCGGTTTAACAAATCGTGTCCACGGATTAATACCGTACCCACGAATTCATAATCCGTGCGCACGCTTTGCAATCCGTTCCCTCGGGTTTGTAAACTCGTGGATTTTATAATAGCTATTATTATTATTATTATTATTATTATTATACATTTAGGTTACATGCATTTAGAAGCTTTTATCCAAAACGACTTACAAAAGAGGAACAAATGACTCCAAAGTCAGTCACAAAGCCAGGTTTATTATACAATAATAATCAAGTGCTAAGATTATCACAAAGATTTTGATGCACATCTTTCTTATTAAATCGTTGTATTCCACAATTTATAGAGAATCACTTAAGAGAATTTGCTGTAGGCCTATTCCACATAATAATATGCAATAAAACAATATACAATATGATTTGTTAACACGTAGGCTACCTAGGAGCTTGCTGCATGAATCCGTGAGTACAGTTTACAAACCCGAGGGAACGGATTGCGAAAGCGTGCGCACGGATTATGAATTTGTGGGTACGGATTCAAAAACCGAAGGTACGGTTTACAAAATCTGAGCGCACGGATTGGAAATTCGTGGGTACGGTTTATTAATCCGTGGGCACGATTTGTTAAACCGAGGGAACAGTTTAAGAATTCGTGAGTACGGTTTATAAACTGAGGGGACGGATTGCAAAACCGTCGCCACGGATTGTTTTTTTTTTCTCCTACAGGTGACTTCCCGGGCTCCGTACTACGGTGACATTTTCCACAATCAAGACAGAAAATCAAAATACTGCCCTGAACTCAATAGCGGCGAAGCAGCGCAATCCTCTCAATATGGCGGATAAACAAAACAGTTTCCCAGAACTCAACGCAGCGTGACTTCAGCTTCACATTCTCTATTAGTAATGATTATAAACGAGAATTGTTAACGATATTGCCAATATCCACACAGCTGACAGTTTTACCTGTTGTAGATTGTTCAAGTTGAGCATGAAATAGACACTGCTTTTGTGCACTTTTACTTGCACGTCTCCGTCATTTCGATCTCTCTTGCGCTGCACAACTGAGCTGCGTTTAGCAGACTGTGCGTCAGCGCTGCTGTGCTGCAGAGATGAGGACTGTTTGAAACTCTTTTTTCCACTAAAACTTTGATGCGCATCGTCTCAGTTTAATACATGAACATAACAAAAGGTGTGATCGCAAAACAATCAGGAAATGTTTTTTTAAGTCATAACATGTAGCAGGGGGGGGGGGGAACCTAACTCGCAAGTTAATATTTTTGGACGCAAATGAGACCTATTTAGTAGCAGTCGGGAGCCCTGGTGTATAACTTTCTCAAACCCGCATGCTGGGCGAAGTATATGTCTTAGGTTTGTGCCCAGCTATCCTGTAAAATATCTGATTAACCAAGTAAGCAACGTTCGATAAAAGGAACCTGAAGCATATGGAATGATATTGACATTCAAGGACTAAATTTTACCATTTTTATCCAAAGTCCCACAAACATCCATCTGCAGCAAGGATAGCAAGTTGTGTGATTTACAAACCGAGTCCACACATGCATCTAGCTCCCCAAGGTGACAGCTGAGCAACAATGAGAGCTGGAATTAAAGAAAATTAATATTCAGAAAAATAATCAGAAACACAATTATTTATGGTTTATAAACAAAAAATGCTCAATAACTAGCAGCTGGCTTGAATCATTTAGATATAGTTGAGGTATTTGATAAGCATGTATCATTAGACCTGTTTGAAGTTTGGTACAGGCAGAAGTTGCTCCAATCTGGAAAGAAAAAATCCAACAAGGACTTGCAGTGCTTTGTCAAAGTCAGGACCGTACTCGACTGGAAATACTTCCTGAAATACAAAAACTGTCTTTCATCTAAAGTTTTCATACAAACCTATCTAAAAAAAAAAAACAGCCATTCATTTTTTTGCAACTTCCACAGCCACTCTCACATCAAATATAGCATTTCTGGTCCAGGCTGGACATCAAAAACATCAAATGTCTTTGACATGTTTTCAAGTGTCTGACATAAAGACTGCAGACTTCACTTCAAAGTGCAAGAGAAAGTTACATGTATCATATTCTAGCAATGCCAGGGTCATGGGTTTATTTCCCATTTTATCTCCATATTATCTCCCTTTTTGCAGTTACATGTTACTACACACAGCTCCTGAAAAAACTAACATACAATAATCAATAAAACAGTATTTTATGGATTTAATCTCACTTTATTTAGTACTGCTGACCCTGGATAACCAAATTTTACTGTGCACACATTAGCTAACTTTGTGTTTGGTGAGAAAGAGCCTTAACTTGATTCACAGGTCAATGCATTTCCTATCACTCTAAATATAACAACATCCTCTGATATATCTTGATAGCACACATACATCACATACATGTCTACATATGTGTGTTTTTTTCTTCTGGAAGATTTCATATTTATTCTGTAACGTATCTGCAATACATCTCTATTTTTTTAATGGATCTTAAAGACACTGACCTGAAAGAAGTATTCTCTTTTCATGGAGTCCTCTAGCAAGCTCAGGACAAGTTGAAGTACGCTGTCTTGTAAACTCTCCATGTCTGTGTCACTCACCTGTGGACAGGAAAATTATATTAATAACATTAACGCCAACATAAATGAAGTTTAATGATAGCAAATGGGATGTACACCAATTTGTGTAAAACAAATTTTAATGGACATAACTCAAAATTCACTAAAAACACAAAAAAGTAAACTCAAGACAACTTAAAAGAGCATCTACTAGTAAATGCTGTAGGAAAAGCTTAGATACATAGTCCAGACATTACCTTTCATTTATTTGTTTGATGCATACTAACGTTCTTCGCTATATTAAGTTTCAGAGAAGCAACAGTTTATCTTCCCACAAGATAACATAACCCTGCCATATGCATTTTATTCCTTTGTCATTCATGGCATTCATTTAGTAGCTGTTAATTACTCTTGTTTATCCTTTGTTAATAACATTTATTTTATTACACTTGTTTCTTCCTTTTGTTGTACAGTAAGAAGTTAACAATATGTTCAATGTTCAATTTATTTATAAAGCACTTTAAAACAACCTTAGTATACCAAAGTGCTGTACACAGTTACATTGATCCAATCACACAATAGAGTAAACACGTCATTAGAAAACCACAGTCACAAAACACTGAAAGCATGGGAAAAAAGATACGTTTTTAAAAGACTTTTAAACTCAGACACTGAAGAAGCTATTCTGATGGATAATGGCAAATTGTTCCATAGCTTGGGGCCAGCAACAGCAAAGGCTCTGTCACCCCTGCATTTCAATCTAGCTCTGGGAACCAAAAGCCGATGCTTAGTCTGTGATCTAAGTGATCTAGCTGGAATGTGTACTATAATCAACTCAGAGAGATATGGAGGAGCAAGGTTGTTTAGAGCTTTGTACACGAATAGCAGAATTTTGAATTGGATGCGATAATTAATCGGTAACCAGTGCAATGAACGCAAGATAGGCGTGATGTGATTCCTTCTGCGACTGCCTGTGAGCAAACGAGCAGCCGCGTGTTGGCA
>NW_015540843.1:27367-34669 GCF_001515605.1 Sinocyclocheilus anshuiensis | reverse complement strand
TCTAGCTGGATTGTGTACTATAATCAACTCAGAGAGATATGGAGGAGCAAGGTTGTTTAGAGCTTTGTACACGAATAGCAGAATTTTGAATTGGATGCGATAATTAATTGGTAGCCAGTGCAATGAACTCAAGATAGGCGTGATGTGATTCCTTCTGCGACTGCCTGTGAGCAAACGAGCAGCCGCGTTTTGGACAAGTTGCAGACGATAAATAGATGAGACAGGCAGCCCATAATATAGCGAGTTGCAGTAGTCAAGTCGCGAAGAAATGAAAGCATGAATGACAATCTCAAAACTCTTCCTGCTTAGGAAGGGTTTAACTTCTGATAATCTTCGCAGATGGTAGAAGCTAGCACTCACAGTAGAATTAATTTGTTTGTTCAGCTTTAGGTCACTGTCCAGTATGAAGCCCAGATCCTTGACCTCAGCAGAGCAATATGGGGAATGAGAGCCCAGATCAACGGTGCTCAATATCTCACTAATCTTTCAGATAAATCAGCTGAACAACTCCCTTCAGTTTACATTAATTCCAAAACTGATTGAACAGCCGCCTTTTAGAGAGGGAAACGGTCATCTGTTGTACTCATTGACTGTATAAAACATGGACGTAGTGTCCGTGACGTCACCCGTTGGTTTCTGAAGAGCATTTTTGAAGCCCAAAGTGGGCAGCACCGGCTGGCGTCATCTTGGCAGCGAGTCACTCCCGGATAATCGAAAATGGGCAAAGAGGCATGACGTGGGTGAAGCTGGTTGCTGAAACCACGCCCACCTAGCTCGACAGTAGTGACAGCAGTGGTAATCCACCTGCCACTCAAGTGGCCACGCCCTTAATTATGCAGAACATTAAGGCTTAATATAATTTAAACGGATGAATTATAAAAAAATTCACCCCCTTCACATCTGTCATGCCAGGAAGGGAAATCCCCCTGCCACTCAAGTGGCCACGCCCTTAATTATGCAGAACATTAAGGCTTAATATAATTTAAACGGATGAATTATAAAAAAATTCACCCCCTTCACATCTGTCATGAAGGGCAAAATTAGCTATATAGACCAAAACCACTTTTTGTACCAGGCTGTAAAAAAAATTTTTTCTACTGTAAAGTCGGGCATTTTAACATGGGGGGTCTATGGGATTGACTCCCTTTTGGAGCCAGTCTCTAGCGGTCAGTCGATGATTTGCAGTTTTAGTCACTTCCGTGTTGGTTTCAAGAGAGAGGTTCAAGGTTGCCGCTTGGTTGTACTCATTACCGAACCTTAAATGGAAAAAAAAAATACTTTTCGTAATACCCTCTACAGTACTTTGCGGTTGAGAGCAGTTCCATTCCCATTACCAGATAGTGATGTGGCCAGTCAGGATTCTCTTTACAGCATGTGTAGAATGATAGCAAGAAGAAGAGGTGCTGGTGGTCACTTTGTTTTGACCACATGAGATCCTCGATGTGTACACTGAGGAACTTGAAGCTCCTGACCCTCGTCAATTGTGTTTTGTTTATAGGAATATGCTCGCTGTTCGGTCACGTAAAGTTCGCAACTAGTTCCTTCCTCTTGCAGAAATTGAGAGAGGAGTTTCCTGTGTTTTCCTGTGAGCTCCAGTGCTGAGGATCAGTGGTGAGGAAATTCTTAATCAATTTATCATTCTTATCACCTGAGAAAGGAAATTTGTCAGAGTGACAGGACATCAGTCATCTAAGTATATGATTTTAGATTGCTTCGGGGCAGGCAAGAGTGAACGTTTTGAAGCATGACTGCAGACAAGGAAAGAGGGGTTGAATATGTCTGAAAACACCAGCCAACTGGGTCTCAAATGCTCTGAGGACAGAGAAGGGAATGCATTTTGGACCTGTGGCTTTGTGGATATTCACCTGCTTCAGGTTACATTGGCTAGGAAGCTTTGCCTGCAAAAGCTTTCTCCATGAGGGTGGCATTGTTCTAAGCACTGTTGAGGGCAGCTTTGCTCTCAATGTGAGCAAAAGTGGTCTTGAGCTTGTCCAGAGGAGTTACAGCAGTGTTCACAGCAAAGATCACAGTCCGTTATGTTGCTTATTCCATGCAACAAGCTTCTAGTGTTGGTGAATTTGACTCCAATTTGCCTATGTGCTGACGCTTGGTTGCTCTGATAGATTTACTGAGAAAATAACTGAAACCCTTCCAGAACATGTCCCAGTCTAGGGGGTACTGACATGATGGGGTCATGAAGGAACTCAAAGTCTGGTTTGTGATGAGCAACAGAAGAACCAATTTCCAAAAGTGTTGAAACTTCCAGTAGGAAAAACAAGAGCATTTGTAGCCAAACAACCAAAGCCATGTAGTGTCAAAGCTTACAACACAGCTGTCTTTTTTTTTTGGTGCCATCTTGGATCTAGTTGAAACCGGCATGGAAATCGCAGAGTTGCACAGCAAAACACCATATGATGTGCCAAACACACAAAAAGCAAGTTAAAATAAAATCTAAATCTTTACTGCTGAGTCAGTTCAGTTGCATTTTTAAGATCTCTGAAACATGGATTTAAGACATTTTAATGCCAATTTTATTTAACACTCTATTTTTAAATTAGGACTTTTTTAAGGGTCCACAGACACCTTGATTTATCATTTAATATAATTTAATCAGGAAATCAGTTCTATCTTTATGGCGCTTAACAAAAAAATGACAATATTTAATCATAATAGAAATACATAATCAGATAATTCTGATATTAAGACATTTTTTTTCTTATTTACATTAAGACAAGACAACATTTGTTATATTTTATTTGGATTTAATATATATAAAAACAAATAGATGTGCAATAGATTAAAAAACATCCAGACTTGACATACCTTCAATAAATCAGCAGTCTGAATTTGGTGAATGTGTGATTTGACAGTATGAAGGTCTGCTGGGAGCTCACCTCGACACATCTCAAGAATCATCTAAAAGATAAATTATAATGAACATAAACAAAACATAAAACGAATAATACATGATGCACAGCATCTAAGTTTTAAAGTTAACTATATCTTCAAGTGTTCTTTGCAATATATGAACTCTGGTCTAGGACAACATTATTTATACGCAACAATTAATTATTAAGGAAAACATACTTTATGAAAACAGGAAATTTTTAAGCATGCACTTAAAAGCTGACAGTGAACAATTTAACCGACATTTCACTTTTTGAAAATTTGTAACTAGCAGTATTGTGCGCAAGTTATTGTGAAAATATGACGTTTTTTATTTCAAAGGCTGCGCAACTCCAGAGGTCGCATTTGTTGGCTGCATACATCATCATAGCTGTCTCATTTCAGAAAAGCAACAATTATAAAATAGGAGTGGGTGAGTGGTCTGCCACATTTTACCACTGTAACTGTGTCAGTAGAACAGAGAGGTTTAGAAACCTTGCTTGCATGCTTAGCTGAAGATCTTGGATGTCAAAATATTTTTTTGCATTTAAATGAGGGTAAGACAGAAGCAATTGTCCTTGGGTAAAGGAAAACCAAATTTTAATTGTGGTAATCTAAACTCTTATATCAAAACAACTGAGAAAAATTTGGGAGTTCTTTTTGATTCCTCCCTTAAGTTTGACCAACATATCAACTTAGTAGTCAAGTCATGCTTTTTCCATCTTAAACTTCTGTCAAAAGTTAAATCTTTTTGAAAGAGTCATACATGCTTTTGTTTTATCACGTTTGGACTATTGTAACTCCTTGTATACAAGGACTACCCCAATCCTCCATGTCACGGCTTCAAATGGTTCAAAATGCTGCAGCTAGATTTTTAAAAGGGGTTCGTAAGCGAGAACACATTACTCCGATTTTAATGTCTCTGAATTGGTTGCCAGTGCGTTATAGAGTTGAATTCTGTTGTTTGTTTTTAAGTCCTTAAATGGTCTGGCACCTTCTTATTTGTCAGATCTTGTAAATGTAAATAAGTCAGCCAGATGTTTGCGATCCTCAGACAGTATTAATCTGTCATATCCAAGATCAAGACTGAAGTTGAAAGGTGACCGTGCGTTTGTAGTGGCCGGTCCTAGGCTATGGAACAGTCTTCCCTTATCTGTGAGATCTGCATCTTATGTATATGATTTTAAATCTAAGTTACAGTCTCATCTTTTTACCATTGCATTTAATAAATTATAGACTAATTCTTGGTCTCTTTTTAATGTATATTTATCGTATTATTTTTATTATTATTTCTTTCTTTCTATTTGACCTTTTTCTTCTGGACAGCACAGTGGTCAATTCTTGTTGTGTTTATTTTGCTTTATAAGTAAATAAATTAAATTTAAAAAAATTATTAAAAAAAAAAGACCTCCATGAAAACAAAAACAAATACAGTACATAGACACATCTTACCTTTGCCCGCAGCCCTACTATTAAAGTGGCCCTCTGTCTCCTACTTAAGAGCTCTGGCACAAGGTTTGTCATCACAGAAACAAATTCTTCCAGTTTTCCAAATTGCTCCACATTTTGATCCTTGACAACTTGCCACATGAAGGCGGATGTGAGGCGTAGAGGAGAAACCAGCAGGCGAAGTGAGGAGAGAGGAGGGGCAGACTCTACAAAGACATAGATATACAAATATTTATGCATATGTATATCAATATATTTGCATTTATTCATATAGAGTGCCATTCAGATATCTGAAACCATATTTTAAATAACATTCACATTCCACATTCAAATCATTTAAACCTGTAAATAAAAGTTTCAGGGTTTTTAAAAATGTTAATATTGAAATCAACAATAAAAAATTACATTAAATATTTTGACATATTAATTAATATACATGTGTGTTTATGCTGTGTTTTGCATATACACACATACACGTATATTAATTTATATGCAAAACAATGCAACAAAAGCGCAAATAAAAATTAATAATAACGTTACACGCAAGTAAATAATCTTATCAGCCTCATCCAGCATGAGGTTCTAGCTGTGTACATCAGAGCTATGATACTCTACTCAAAAGCCCAGTCATGTGAAATAGGTGTGGTCATTACATATCTAACGACAAATAATATAAATGACTATAAGGTAGATGACTATACACACCCATTGCTTCTTTGTTTGAATATATTTGGATTGACAAACAGTCTTGTTTCCAACTTCGTCCGTTGACTCGTTCCGTTACACACTGCGCATGCGTCTAACAAGTGAGCTGCGCATTAGAACGGCAAACAGCAAAAGGTTAACTTTTAGAGGGGCGGGGCTCATCGGTTTGAGTTTTGTCTGTAGTTGGTCTGAAACGATAATTGTAAATAATAATTCTCCCGTTTTTAATCTTCACTTTGTATTTGTTTTTAATAAAGGTAATCTGTGTCATTACTCGGGTAGAAATTATTGTCAAAACCACTGCTGAAGCAGCACGAGGATGAATTCAGCTTCTTGTCGCAGCTTCTTATTGACGCTATCCGTTCCACCTTAAAAACGCGACGCTTCAGCGTTTCTAGCCTCTTATTCACGCTCAATTTAGGGACCGTCTGTATTTGCGTCTCTTTTTCAGAAACGAACAAGAAACTATTTTAAAATGTAAATAACACTGAGACAAGAGCGAAAACGGGCTGTCAACATTAAATCTAATTACATTATACGTTAATTATTAAACGTGCATGTCATCCTTGAGTGCAGTAATGATTTTTTTAAACGCGTTTTTAAGGTGGAACGGATAGCGTCAATAAGAAGCTGCGAATAAGAAGCTGAATTCAGCCTCGTTGAAGCAGCGGTGGTATATGAGGCACGTGATATACGTTACTTTTCTCAGCACAGCTCAAGGTGGACCAATCACAGTGATTTGTGATTATTGGATTCGGTTTCTTTCAAAACATTTTATACAGATAAATGGAGCAAGTATACATGTGATTGGCAGGTGGCAGTTTGGGCATGAATCTTATTTGAAAGATTATTAGTTTTAGTGTACACACATCTCTGTTGAGAATTAAAAAAAAACTGTTGAGATTTTAATACGGTGCAATGGACAGCCTGCCTTTATAGGCCATCATGCACCCCCTGAAGGAAAAAGACTTTATGTTCTCTGTGAACATCACACGTGTCTTTAAGCCTCCCTCATTTCTTTCAGTGGTGTACGCACAACGAGAGTGTACTGCCATCTTTCGTTCAATAGGCCTATAAGTCTATACAGCCTGGTCAAAATTTTACATACACTTCTGCATGAGGGATCATACAAAATGTGTTGTTTTTTTTGTACTGACCTGAATAAGATATTTAACAAAAAAAATATGTTTAGGCCTACAGTACTTAGCCTATAGTCCACAACATGTCCAGTACATACTCTTTATAATAATTTTAACAAATTATTTTTTTTAATAATTAAATTGCACCAAAGAATGCGGTAAATTGACAGCCCTAAAATACATACATGCATACATACAGTTGTGGTCAAAATTTTACATACACTTTACAGTATCTGCAAAATGTTAATTATTTTACCAAAATAAGAGGGATCATACAAAAATGCATGCATGCATTTTTTATTTAGTACTGACCTGAATAAGCTATTTCACATAAAAGACATTTACATATAGTCCACAAGATAAAATAATAGTTGAATTTATAAAAATGACATCGTTCAAAAGTTTACGTACATTTTTTTTTTTTGTGATAGTTGTTCATGAGTCCCTTGTTTGTCCTAACCAGTTAAACTGCCTGCTGTTCTTCAGACAAATCCTTCAGGTCCCACAAATTATTTGGTTTTCCAGCATCTTGATTTTGAGATCCATCTTTTCACACTGCGGACAACTGGGGGACTCATACGCAACTATTACAAAAGGTTCAAACAAACACTCACTGATGCTCCCGAAGAAAACACAAAGCATTAAGAGCCTGAAAACCTTTTGAATTTGAAGATCAGGGTAAATTTAACTTATTTTGTCTTCTGGGAAACAAGTATCTTCTGTAGCTTCTGAATAACAGAAGGTTGCTGTTGGACAGTGTTATTCCTGCTTCCTGTTTGCAGTGCTGGTTTGTGATTGTAGCTCCGTGTAGCTTTGTTTTTCTGTAAAATCTCTATCACTCTCTGTTGTTTAAAGTGATAAAATATAACTTAATTCCCACCATATTTCTGATATTATCTATCAACCTAATCTGATTAATTTGATCGTTCTGCTTTTATTCTAAAACCGCGAGTGCAGCGCGTTAGCATTCGTTAGCTTGTCATTAGCATTTCCATTCGTGCCTATTGCTGTTTTCTTTCTTCTTTTTTTTCTCTCTCTCTCGCTCCGTTTTTTTCACAAGTTCATCAAACAACTGTGGTAAGTAAGAATCATTCATCAATCACGGTGAGTAATGGCTTCTTCT
>NW_015540843.1:19740-26442 GCF_001515605.1 Sinocyclocheilus anshuiensis | reverse complement strand
TAGAAGAATGGCATCTACGCTAATATTAGTCTGTTTCTTTCTTATTCCGAGGTCACCGTAGCCACCAGATCCAGTCTGTATCCAGATCAGATGGTCACTGCAGTCACCCGGATCCAGTACGTATTCAGACCAGATGGTGGATCACCCCCTAGAAAGGACCTCTACAGCCCTGAAAGACAGCGGAGACGAGGACAACTAGATGAGCCCCAGATACAGATCCCCTGTAAAGACCTTGTCCCTTCGTCTCAGATGACCACCGGGACAAGACCACAGGAACCAGATGAGTCCTCTGCACAATGTGACTTTGCTGCAGCCTGAAATTTAACTGCTGGTTTTGTCTGGCCAGAGGAGAACTGGCCCCCCGACTGAGCCTGGTTTCTCCCAAGGTTTTTTCTCCATTCTGTCCTTGCCGCTGTCGCCTCTGACTTGCTTAGTTGGGGACACTTAATTTCCAGCGATATCGTTGACTTGATTGCACAGAGACTATTTAAACTGAACTGAGCTGGATGATGACATTACTGAATTCAATGATGAACTGCCTTTAACTGAAAAATGAGTGTTTACTATTGTCATTTTGCATTATTGACACACTATTTTCCTAATTAATGCTGTTCAGTTGCTTTGACACAATCTGTATTGTTAAAAGCACTATATAAATAAAGGTGACTTGACTTGACTTGAAGGGCAGTACTAAAAAAAAAATAATAATAAAATAAAAGATATTTATGCAAAACAAGAAAAATGCATACATCTTCATTCTATTCAAATGTTTACACCCCTGACTCTTAATGCATCATGTTTCCTTCTGGAGCATGAAAAGATGGAGCTCAAAATCATAGTCATTGCTGGAAAGGCTTCAAATATGCAAAAGATGCTGGAAAACCAAAGAACCTGACCTGAAGGATTTTTCTGAAGAACAGCAGGCAGTTTAACTGTTTAGGACAAACAAGGGACTCATAAACAACCATTCAAAACACACACATGCACACACCTAAAACCTTAAACCTATAGACCTTAAAAATTAGACTTCTGGTCCCATCGTCCTGAGGTCAATGGATTTTATTGAATGGACATTTGGTTAAATGCCTGAAATAAGGTCTGTGGTTAACACAAGTTCAAGATATTTTCACATTTTATATAACAAAAAATACACCAGTAATACCCCACACATGATTCTTTTAATCTGTCTTGAAAAAGGCGGTTGGTAACAAGTGGCTAAAAAGGACTGCAGAGTTTAACTGTCATCATGCCAGAAAGGACACTGGGTATTGCCAATGCCATAATGGCTCAGGTCACGCTAAGAGAAAAGACTTTTGTAGAAGATGTACAGTAAATCTGCTTAGTTCTATTTGATTAAAATTACAAAGAGGCCAGGGGTTTAAATGCACATTAGTAAAGGTAAAATTAAGCTTTGCGAAGCAAAAGGCTTTTCAACACAGTGTTACCATCTGGTGATAACTGGCAAGGCGATTAATTTCTGTCTGTGTATTGGCACTTAAATAATTAAAATAAATGAAATAAAATTAAATGAACAACTGACGGCCAAAAGAAATCATTCCCTGTTACTGTCTGACCGAAAGAGAAGTCAAAAAGTAAGTCATGTGTTGTGATGGCAAAAATTGACATTTAAATGAACTGCATGTTATAGGATGTCATAGGTCAATAGTTCAAATGAGTGTGAAGTTTAAAATATTGTCAGTCCAGTGGCATTTATTTGTTATCTTTTTTATTATTTATTTGTATAATATGTGTGGTCTTTAAAACTGTATTTACGTGAAATGTTGTTTAATCTGTAATGTGCAATGTTTTGCAGGTGCTGGTGTCAGGTTACAATGTGCTGTCCTTATGATTACTTATATTCTTACCTTTTAACACACGTTTATTTATTCATACCACAACCCAAAATAATTCTGTCTTTATATGACTATTATTCTATAAATTATCTTAAAGTGTGTGCTAGATTCTTTAGTGCTTCCCATCCTTAGCTGTGCAGCATCAGTGCTGAAATGTGAAATTATTTAGTGTGGAATATAATTCAGTGTGGCGTTTTCTTACATAAAATCCTTCACATGTAAAATACGTAAATATTACATATGTGACACAATGAGATGGATTTCTTTTTTCAGATGAAAGCTTTACAGTTCTTGGAGGTACATTTATTTTAAAAAAATGTAAACTACAGAAGCCAAGTAAAACATAATTATTCAACATCAAAGAAAAACAATCTAAAAGAAATGCATGTAAACAAACGGAATTTTCTCAAAATAATACAGCATTGGACACACTCCCAAAAAAGGTTGGGGGGCAGACTCATCCACAATATAAGAAGTGCACAGTGGATCAATTAACATGTTTTTAAAGATTGAAAGAGCTGTCAGAAGCTTTAATGGTGGTGTCGTTTAAGTTACACGACAGTGGTGTAGTTTGCATATAGCTCAACTTTAGCTTTTACTTTAGTGATTGTTGCCGTGTCTCTTTTTGAAGGTTCCACAGGTTTGGCCTACACAAAAACATCATCCATGTAGCACACCATAGGCGTATTCCAATTGACCACATTTGCCTTCCTATCTTAAATCAGATTCCAAACTAAAGTAAATGTACATAAATGCAGTGACAAGCAGTTGAGGCTCCAGTGTTTTTAGGTGATAGCAGAATGGGTCATTATGGGTCTGTGTAAACATGCTATTTGTTAGTATATGGTTTTGTTGTAATATCCAAACATCATCTAGGCTACATGTAAAATATGTTTGCATAGGTAACCTGGAGCAGGAGCAGCTATTACCATCTTTACCTGTAATGCATGTTATTTTCTTAATTAGAAATTTTACTTCCTTCTCATTTTATTTACTTGCCAAAGCCATTTCAACCCCACGTTTGGTGCTTGGCGAGTGTTAGTTTTGAACACTATTATTTTACATATCTGGAACCAAATATAAATACTTAAAAAAACATTCAGAATCACCAAATGGCTCATAATCATAATTATTATTTTTAATTCAAGACAGTAAACAAAAATGGATGGTTGAATGGCTGAAGAACCTAGCATGCTTTGTGTGTAAGGGTACTTTATTCCACAAAGTACACATACATTCCGATGGAATACTTGAATGTGTTGATCTCTGACATACACAAAACACCAGAACCTACACCTGTAATAAATGGCATAGACACTTACACAGAGACACATACATTTGGTGATAAACAGAAAACGTTATTCATTTAAAATGATTATGTAAGAAATGGACTACGAAAAAAATTGCCTAGTGGGCATGTAATGAAGTGATCGGACCTGTAGTTGCCTAGAAACTATTCTTGGCTCTAGTAGTCTGTGACTTTGACAGGTTTTTACAGTATTTTGAGCTCTGTGTACCGTGCTGTAAAGCTTAAATATTTGCCTATTTGCCATCACAAGTCTTTCCAAAGTCACAGAGGCACACAAGAGGAAATACTTGGAGAGTCAGCATGTGCCTTTGGCAGCCTTTCAATATTAATATAATTTATTTGTTCTCCTATGTGAAGTATTTTAACATTACACATTTCAACTTTAAAGTAATTTTGAAAACCTCAATACAATGTGTAGAAACAAAGACATTGGGAGTTTAAATTGTGCTTGATTAAATTCTAAAAAATAAAAATAAAATCCATGGTGTTATGGTAATGGCATTGTTTTAGCATAAACTGCTTTTTATCTTAAAAGGGACATGATACACAATTAAAATCACATGATTCAGTGCCTAGCCTAGAATATCCAAGCAAACCCAGGCAGGAATAGTGCTATGAGTACAGAAGAGAACAGATTCACTCCATTATTGTCCAGGATGGGTTTCCCACATATTCTTTTAACGCTCGGTGACTCATAACTCACAACCTTCCCAATGGATTCATCGTATCCTTGATGGAAAGAAGAAAAAAATACTCAAACACCTAGAACATTTTAAACAAATATTAAAAGAAAACCCAGCAGAAATGACAAATAAGTCAGTCCAATATGATAAATTACCATGTATTGCATGTTAGTTACGTCACACTGACCTTTCCCCCCAAATATGTTATAATATAAAACCAAACTGCTTCACTGACTTCATATTTCCAAATATTTTTCTTCATTACAGTTTATAACAGATAACAATACGGAGGAGGTGACAGCATTTCTCAAGATGTGGAATTATTTAATAATAATGATGAATCCTTCATCATTATTGTTAAATAAAGTAACATTAAGTTACATTTTATTTTGCACTATTAACGTAACATCCATAGGCACTGATTAAAAGATTGATCTTGGGATTTTAAGAATCAATAATCATTCAGTGCTAAGTAACTTTTCATGTCTAATTAGAAAATAGAGCGCTGACAGAAGATGATAAATTATTTATATTGCATAAAAGTACATTAGCATTGTTAGTATGACTGTTGCAAGAAACTTGCAATAATATTGTGGTGGACCACAGGGGGAAAAATATATAAATTAATCTATTTGATTTTATTTACCTTTAATAATAATCAGCCAGATTACCTGAATACTGCATGGTTGCACCGAGGAATGAATCTAGCAGAGATCCAAACAGACCAGCTATTGCTCCATAAAAGATGATAGGCCACTGAGGAACTGCTAAATGCAGATCTTTTACCAACAGGAGCTGCATGAAGTAGTATGCTGTTCCCACTGTGCCTCCACCCAAAACACTGGCCACTAATCCAACAGAAGTGACTCCGCCATTGGTACCTATAAACCATTTTATAGCAGTTAAGACAAAGGCCTTTTGCTTACATAAATCACTTACTGACCATAATCAGGGTGTTAAAATTAACACTCACCAACCCTCCGAATGCGAATGAAAATTAACCGAGACAGGTTACACTATGAATTCATTTGCCAATATGGAGGTTAATATCATGTTCTGTCACATTTTTGCCAATTTCTTATTTTGATCATCGATAGGTTTCAAAAATAAAAATATTACATAAAAACCTGTCTATGAAAACATGAACACATGATTAGAACACTGTTAGATTATGATTATGATGCAGCAATGTTATTAAAAAGGAGCATCTAAAAAGAAATAGCTGCCTGAGGTGAAGCTGAAGAGTGACTTTATGCCAATAAACTGAAACTCGTTCTATGACATCCTATGATATTAATCAGATAGCATATACATAACATAGACGTAACATTACAATTGTATCTGTTGTATCTGTACAAAAGGATGCAAATGCCAGTGAACTTTAAGTTACGTACTATAGCGAGAGACAGAGAGTGAGACAGAGCTCCCACCGTGATGTTTCAAGTAAAGAAAACAGAATTTACTATAGATTTCTATAAAGTTCTCATTATAATGCTATATTTATGGCAGATTTGTGCTATATTTTCATCTACATTATCAAGTGATTCCTGAAATCGCCTGTGCGTTTTCGAAGCCATATGAAGTACGAAAACAATTTTAATTGAAGTATGCCTACTGTTGAACAAATATGACGAAAAACGCACTGCTGCATTATTATAACATCTGTATTTAAAAAAAATAAACATCTAAAAGCAGTATGACCATCTCAAATAACTGAATTTGAACATGAAATTAACTTGAATTTGATCATGAAACTAAACACTGGTAATATGCAGCGCATTCAGCATGTTAATATCCCAACATTCATGATCTATCATTGCTGTCACAGCCAGGTACTCGAGTACTCAATCGCTGTTGAACATCCCTAGTACCTACCAAAAGAGGTGCAAGGAAGGACAACTATTGAACCGGTGTAATGTTTAATGTTGTGGCTGATCAGTGTATTCTGACACAAAGTGGCGAATGGCATGGGAATTTTGTGAAATTCTATTGCTAGGGTATAATGATGTCATCATATTATGGGGCATGCTTTTCATCACTGTCGGAGTGAGAATACATTTTTTTTTTATGAACGTAAGTGGAAAAGAGGCTTTAATACGTTGAGTTAAGTATGCTGACTTGAAACAGCTGATGAAAAGAAATAGCTGAAAGCTTGTCCACTAATCTTACCACACTGTTTTATGTTTAAACAATTATTTGGGGTCAGCTATATTTGGGGAAATAAATGCTGTTTTATAAGAAAAGTCACAGTCTCAAAGTATTTTGCAACAGATAGGATTGGTGGCACTACTCGTTCATATTTACGCTATCCGCAAAGAAGACATAAAACAGTCAAAAGTGATTTAATCAAAATCTACCTACAAAACCACCACTGCACCCCTTTACCTAAATTCATTACTTCAGACTTATGTGCCCTCTAGAAGCTTGCATTCTGCAAGTGAACGACGCATTATTGTGCCATCTCAAAGAGGCACAAAATCACTTTCACAGAGGTTTTCATTAACTGTTCCCTCCTGGTGGAATGACCTGCCCAACTCAATCCGAGCAGCTGAGTCCTTAGCCATCTTCAAGAAACGACTAAAAACACATCTGTTCCATCTTTATTTGACCCTCTAACTCTAGCACTTTCTATTCTATTTTAATTCAACTTTATCTATTTATCTTTTTTATTTAAAAAAAAAACTAACACTAGCTTTCTATTTTTATTATTCTATCTACTTGTTTTTCTTTGTGTGTGTGTGTGTGTCTATATACACTGAACAAAATTATAAACGCGACACTTTTGTTTTTGCCCCCATTTCGCATGAGCTGAACTCAAAGATCTAAGACTTTTTCTATGTACACAAAAGGCCTACTT
>NW_015540843.1:18160-18790 GCF_001515605.1 Sinocyclocheilus anshuiensis | reverse complement strand
CTTCCATTGTCCTCATTTGTAAGTCGCTTTGGATAAAAGCGTCTGCTAAATGACTAAATGTAATGTAAATGTAATAATTCAAAATTAGATTTTATTGTAAATATATTTAAACCTAAACTGTCATTTTTATAATCTGGATTATTGCTGATATTTTTGTTTTGGCAAGTACAACTTCTGAGTAGCTTGACTGCTGAATAAAAAAAATTCAAATCCTGGCCATAATTATTGTCTGTGGTAATTCACAACATCTGAATCACATTTAAATTGTAGTTAAAGGGGTCCTATTATGCTCTTTTACAAAGTCTTGATTTTGTTTTGGGGGTGTACTAGAACAGGCTCTCATACTAGGTTGTATTTTTCACATATTTTACATTATTACAACACCTCTCTCCCCAGTCTGGCATGAACGGCTCGAATAGTTCCTGTATCAAATGAAGGCTTGCCTTCTGAAATACGAAATGTGCTGTGATTGGTTAGCTGGGCCAGTGTGTGTTGTGATTGGCTCCACTCGGCGCCTGGTCGTGAAATGTCATGCCCCTACCATAGCCGCCTGCAAGCTTCAGTGTAAATATTGCGTCAATATCAAATCAATTTGAGCGCGATTTAAACCCGGATGATTGTAACCACTCT
>NW_015540843.1:14352-17881 GCF_001515605.1 Sinocyclocheilus anshuiensis | reverse complement strand
GTTGTAGTTTTTGAAAAGTGATTTCTGCTAAATAAAATATCTCCTTTTGAAGTGGACTTTGAACTTTGTAACTTTGCAGATCTTTTTTATGCTCAAACAGCAACATTACAGACTAACTAAAGTTGAAAAGGTGAAAAGTATAATAGGACCCCTTTAAATTCTTACTTAGAATATTATGCTAATTTCAACCATTTAATTTTTGGACTCTGTACCTGCTGGGACATCTTTCCAGGTGGTAATGAGCCTGGGTTTTCTCTTACTAAGCACAGGACCAACTTCAGAAGCCCAGGTGTCCCCTGTGCTGCAAGCCAGGGCTCCTAAGAGTGACAAGCACATCCATGAAGCGGAATATTGCTTCCCAAAATCCACAGGTATTTCTCCAGGACCAACTTCAATCATATAGAGCAGGGCCAATTCAGTAGGAACTCCACCATTACAGAAAACTTGCAACCAGTTCCTCTGGCCTCCTGCAGACATTAAAGACACACAAGTAATGTTATCAACAAGCATTCTATACAGCAAAATCAAAAAACACTTTGAGAAAGATTGGGTTGGAGGCTGCATTGGACAGATGCATAAACAAACAAATGAGCATTAAAAAAAGCTTAAGCTCAAAGCTTACTCGTTCAAGACTAACATACTGTTATTTGCACTTAGTTGTGAATTAAAAAAAAAAAGTAAATTAAAAAAAACAATCAATCAAACAACAATGATGCCTTTGATGCCCAAACAATCAAAGAGGGAAATTAAAGAAAAATTAGATTTGGGGAACACAAACTATGTAATGAACCGCTTACGATACCACCAGAGCTGAAGAAACAAGTGCCTCATCTGCTTTCTGCCACTTCCACACAAGAAAACATCCATGTCAAGCAAACATCTAAGCCTCTGCAGAATTCAGAAAGGGTGAAGTGAATTACAATGGCCAAACAGAGCAGAACAACTCCTTGAATGGCATCAAACTTTTATGTGATTTGTCTGTAGATATATTTTTAATGTCTGTAAGGCAAAGATATACATGGAGTTTCACGCTCAAGTTCACAGAGACCGCAAGACGGCAGAAAGCACATGTTTGCTTTCATTATTTTACAAAAGCATGTTTTGTTGTTATTGTGAGTGCACACAAATAAACGTAGTCTTTACAGATTTGAAAGATGTATTACTCTTATCTGTATGATTAAAAATGAGGGAGTATTTTAAGAGCAAGGGGCCACACCGGCGCCTCCATCTGTCCTGCAGTGAGTGCTACTGTTCAGCTCCACACTCCACTATAGCGCACATTTCTCTAGGTTAACATTAGATTGAGCAGCCATGTAAAGTTGCTAATACTTACATATTTCAGATGATAAGCCATATTTGAGGTCGATGAATGATAGGCGAGCGTTTGGATTTCCTGCCTGATGTACTGTATTACCACAAAGACCAGCCGTTAACGATCTGTTAGTCACGGACTGCGTGACTTCGCCTGTGGATTTTGTTTATTTTTTTATTTTTTCTGTGACTAAGCGACTAATAAAATTTCGGTCAACCAAGCCTCTTCTGGTCGACTAACGGTTAGTCGACTATTAGGGGACAGCCCTACAATTTACCCTGATCTTCAAATTCAACAAGTTTTCAACCCCGGTCTTAATGCATCACTCTGGAGCATCAGTGAGCATTTGAACCTTCTGTAATAGTTGCATTAGCATTAGATACTTCAAAGTCAATAGCATTTAAACCACCTTGATGAAATAAATTACCTAATATGTCTCTATTTAAATAATGTAGTCTATTCTTCCAAATAAAGTTATACATTTTCTTATTTACTTGCCTAATAATTGACTTTGGAGTATCTAAAACCATTGCTGTATAAGATAATCTTGACAGTCCTTCAGCTTTTGACAGTAATATTCTACCATTCAAAGATAAATCTCTAATTAACCAAGAATTAAATTTCTTTTGTACTTTATCAATCAATGGAAGATAATTTAAATCAATTCTTTCCTTCTGATTTTTACAAATTTTGATTCCCAAATAAGAAACATGGGTTTTAACTGGTATACCACACAATTCCACCACACCATCAGGTATATCTTTCAATGGAAACAGTTCGCATTTATTAATATTTACAGTTAAGCCTGAAACTGATGAAAACACATCTAAACACCTAAGTGCCGCATCTATTTCTCTGTTACTTATTAAAAAAATAGTTGTGTCATCTGCAAGCTGTGAGCATTTTATTTCTGTCAAGTAAACAAATACCCTGAAATGGATTCTTTTTAATGTGAAGACACAACACTTGCATAACTAATAAGAATAAGAAATGAGCTGCAGGGTCTCCTTGTTTTACGCCTCTAGAAGTACTATACGAATCCTTTATAATATCTTTAACAGCTTTTTTGAAATTGCTCATTTTCAAGACTACTCCAAGTAAACTGAACTTTACCAGGATTCCTATCTCTCCATACATCAAGACAGTTAAGATGCAAACATAAATCATTAATAAGATAATAACAATGATGGCTTACATGTCTTGGGGGCAGACAGTCCAATAAAGGATCACTGATAGTGTTCCAGTCTCCACCCAAAACCAAATTAGCATTAGAAAATTTTGACAACAATCCTGAAACCTCCTCTTCAAAACTCTGCATCACATTTTGATTCTCAGTTTTGTTATTATTAATAAGATAATAACAATGATGGCTTACATGTCTTGGGGGCAGACAGTCCAATAAAGGATCACTGATAGTGTTCCAGTCTCCACCCAAAACCAAATTAGCATTAGAAAATGTTGACAACAATCCTGAAACCTCCTCTTCAAAACTTTGCATCAAATTTTGATTCTCACTTTTGTTATTATAACCATAAATGTTCCCTAATATAACAATATTAACTTCTATCTCTAGTACCAAAATTACCCATCTTCCAGATGTGTACATTACTTTTAAGTATTTTCCCTTTAAACATTCCTCTCAAAATCGCAACACCCGCAGAGTTAAGACCCGTTCACACCGCCAGGGACACACAGTGACAGAGCAACATAATCCCATTCATTTTCAATGGAGAGCCGGCGACTTCCGGCGACAAGAGCGACAGTGACCATTGGCGACGGAATGTGGGTGCAATATCTGTCAAAAAAATCACAATTTGATATTTTCCCCCAAATCGCACAGCCCTAGTTCAAATATACAAAAGTGCTGGAAAATCAAAGAATTTGTGGGACCTGAAGGATTTTTTGATTTTTTGAAGAACAGCAGGCAGTTTAACTGTTCAGAACAAACAAGGGACTCATGACTATCCGCTCATGACAGCTATCACTAAACAAAAAACACAGCTGTGGATCATTCAGGCAACAACACAGTATTAAGAATCAAGTGTATGTAAACTTTTGAATGGGGTCATTTGTATAAATTCAACAATCATTTTTTTCTTGTGGACTATATGTAAACATATGTGAAATATCTTATTCAGGCCAGTACTAAATAAACAATAACATGCATTTTGTATGATCCCTCTTATTTTGGTAAAATAATTAACATTTTGCAGATTC
>NW_015540843.1:2712-14153 GCF_001515605.1 Sinocyclocheilus anshuiensis | reverse complement strand
GCGACCTCAATTGCCAGCCACAAGCGACAAGCAGCGAAAAAGTCGCTGGCGGTGTGAACGGGGCTTTACTGCTTGCGCAGGACAGCCAAAGATCATCTCCCCATTGATTCCTCCAAAATGAATAGTCAGTTCCTAAAGCATGAGTCTCTTGCAAAAAGTAAAAGTCCGCCTTGAATTTCTTGAGATATAAAAAAATGGCTTTTCTTTTTAACATATCACGAATACCCCTCACATTAAACGAGTATAGACATAAAGACATTGTGCAGAAAAAACCTCATACTCGCTCCTCTCTGCCCCACGATCGCAAATCAAATATCTGTCAAAAAAAATCACAATTTGATATTTTCCCCCAAATCGCACAGCCCTAGTTCAAATATACAAAAGTGCTGGAAAATCAAAGAATTTGTGGGACCTGAAGGATTTTTTGATTTTTTGAAGAACAGCAGGCAGTTTAACTGTTCAGAACAAACAAGGGACTCATGACTATCCGCTCATGACAGCTATCACTAAACAAAAAACACAGCTGTGGATCATTCAGGCAACAACACAGTATTAAGAATCAAGTGTATGTAAACTTTTGAATGGGGTCATTTGTATAAATTCAACAATCATTTTTTTCTTGTGGACTATATGTAAACATATGTGAAATATCTTATTCAGGCCAGTACTAAATAAACAATAACATGCATTTTGTATGATCCCTCTTATTTTGGTAAAATAATTAACATTTTGCAGATTCTGCAAGGTGTATGTAAAATTTTGACTTCAACTGTAAATGTCTATGTTTATTCAAATTTGAAGGAACATATTTGTAAAAATACATATGAATATTTTCAGACAGAGTGGGACCACAGGCTGTGTTTACGACTCAGAGACTAAGGCTCAAAAACATTTAAACAAAAATCTAAAACCTTTCACCATGTCTAAATATATATCTAAACGCAAAACCCAATAAAAGTATGTAGGCTAATTACGTCTGAAAATGCTTTTCTCAGCAACTAGCAATTGACTCAGTCATCTGTGAAGACACCATGAGTCAGAGAAAGATAAAAAATAGGGCATTTTTTAATATTCAGTGAAGAAAAGTTTAGGATTAGTTGGAAAAGTGCATGATATCCTAGGGTAGACTATCCGTAGAAGTGTTGTATGATTGCTGCTTAATGCATCTGGAACACTGCAATCAGGTTGTGTAGACTAAACATTAAAATCTGCCAGCACAACAGAACGAACTAATAATTTTAAAGCATTTTTTTAAATCTTGGATTAAGTCAATTTCTACATATACCATTTTTTTATTTTACAGGTAGGACGTAAATACTCCTATGAATGAATGGATTCTATAAATTCAGAATACAATCATTAATCAAAATTGGATTGAATCTCATTGTAAACTGTTCTGATTTCACAAAAAAATCGTTCCTGAATTGAATTGAAAACCTATTAAACATAAATAAAATCTGTTGTCTGTCTACCCACAGTCACACAAATACATCTGATTAATTTGCCCATATAAGTAAATAACTGGAAGAATAACAAAAAAGGTAAAACTAGCTATTTGCACTACAAAGACAAGCAACAAAAATAGAGATTTCTTTGTCTACTCAAAACTAGCCCATAAGAATGAGAAAAAAATATTCTGAAATATCAGAATTGTTCAGTAAAGAACCACACATACCTTCTTTATAATCTGAGTCCATTTGTTTTTTGATGTCTCCCTTCCATTTGGTTAATTTGCTGGACGTGACAAAAAAGGTGAACAAAGCTCCAAAAAAGCTCATGTTGGCCATAGTAAGAACAAAGCCAACCAGCATCGCTGCAAAGAGATGAAGATTTGTTAATTGGCAATTTATTAATCTAGTCACATCATGATCAGTAATCCAGCCACAGCAAGAACAAGATGCTCTGTTATTATTATACAACATATTACATAATAGTAACATATTTCTGTCCTAAAATATTCAAATGACAACAGGCAAACATTTTTGTCATTGTCAAAATTATAGCTGCAAGCAGCAATTCACAAGGTTCAAAAGCTTTAAGCCATTTTTGCAAAAAGATGTATTATGTTTCTTTTATAAATAAACATTTTTTACATTATTGTCTTAGATAGTACAGAGAATTGTATGATGCATTTTTGTTGAGGTTTTCATTCACAAAAGTATTTTTAAAAATATTTACAAATATTATCCAACAATTTGACTTACTACAATGGTTCTTGAGGCAAACTGGTTCAGAATGTAATGCTGTGTTTTTAATTATTTATTTATCTCCAAATAATCTTATTGTATATGTAATAATCATGACAGGCCTACTAATTCCTCAATGCCAAAGGTTGCATGCTGGCAGAGGAAGAACGACTATACTATAGACCTCATAATTACTGCTGCATGTGGATTTGACTGAGGAGAAAGTAGAGATAGTATTAAAGTATATTATTATAAAGCAATCTCAGAGCAGTTCCTATATATCCAGTGTGGTTCTCTTATAAAATACAATGTATTATGCTAAACGTTCCAGTTCTGTATTTGCATTTTCCAAGCTTTTTTATCACTTCAAAATATTATAATAGTATATTACACATATTGCTGACACACTCATGAGAGAAGCAGCTCAAGTCCAGATTATGAATGAATCAATGTTTTGAGCCAGATCTTTACAGTTAATCTGTTGACCCAGTCATGATGTTTATCATGTTACAGTTGAAACTGCAATCTGGAATTTTTCTAAATAGCTGAAATATGACATTGTTGACATTTTATCATTTTTTGGCTCTCTGATCTCTGTCTGTGGCTTTCTTTCCTCTCCCAGAATCCTGAATTACTGAGGCATTAGGGATTCACATCAAATAAAATACTTAAAATTAAACATATACATACATATGGGGGAAGTCATGGCCTAATGGTTAGAGAGTCGGACTCGTTACCCAAAGGTTGCGGGTTCGAGTCTCGTACCGGCAGGGATTGTAGGTGGGGGGAGTGAATGTACAGCGCTCTCTCCCATCTTCAATACCATGACTGAGGTGCCCTTGAGCAAGGCACTGAACCCCCAACTGCTCCCCGGGCGCCGCAGCAAAAAAAATGGCTGCCCACTGCTCCGGGTGTGTGTTCACGGTGTGTGTGTGTGTGTTCACTGCTGTGTGTGTGCACTTTGGATGGGATAAATGCATATATGGGTCACCATACTTGGCCACATGTCACATCACACATACTGTAACATGCAGAAAAAGCACTCAGAGGCTCATGTTCATTTGCAGAATTTGTTGACCTGTATGGCTGATATATATACGATAATTTTAGTTTGTCTGATATTTACTTAATTTCCTATGTACTATTTCTAAGGTTTTAGTGCCTAGAATCATGGGCAGTTTTGTTCAGGATGTTTAATTAATGCCATAATCTGCTGCGTGTTTGGTTAGAATGGGTTAGTTTAGATCAGTGTTTCCCACGCCTGTTCATGGAGGCACACCAACAGTATGCATTTTGGATGTCTTTTTTTTATCTGACCCATCTTTTTCAGGTGTTGGAGTATCTAGTAATGTGCTTATGTATGGAATCAGGAGTGTTTGATTAGGAAAAGCTCGAAACTATTGCTGTGCCTCCAGGAAAAGGCTTGGCAAACGTTGGTTTAGATTGTTGAGGGGTTTGTTTTTGGTGACTTTTTTTCTACATATTACTTGAGATTCCAAGCATGTCTGTTTTGAGGTCTGTATAACAACCCTTTACGACCTGTCACAAATGTTGATGTGACATTAAAATGACCCCATAAAAGACCATCTGAACTTCAAAATGTATTCCTCACCTCCTATGGCACCACCATGATCAAGATTCTTGCGTTTAAAGGCTCGAAATGTGATGAAAAGAGGGACAAGCATGGAGAACAGCCACCGCCATGGTGATACTGGCTGCAGAGTACCTGCAAAACAGTATTTTATATGGAATGAACTGGACATGAAAAGTCAGAATCCTCTCAATTTTACATTACCATACAATTTTGTTAATTAACATGACTTTTCCAAAGCATATGTGAACCATGCTGTTTACAATTTCAATTTGCTTTCAAATCCAATGATTTAAATGAAATATGCACACTTATTTGCAAATATCTAAATTTTGATTTTGCACTGTGTGCACTTTGTATAAACACGCACTGTAATTATTACAATTAAACAACATCTTTGTAATACTGTTGCCATAATTTGTTGTATGATAACTGTCACAATAATCTCTACTCAATATTTTCCTACTACAGGTTTTAACTCAATTTTCATCTTTAATAACTAAAGTGATTAAAATTGTGCCTGTGTGTGCACAGTAACACACAATAAATAATAGCCAGTTTTTCTGTGTTGGGATATCATGGCTATGTCTGAAAACTGCAAGCTGCAAGGATACACTGTGTGTGTAGATGGTGGAAAGAATAATGTATAAATGACAACTGTTATCAATTTGTCAGTTTTTAGTGACATTTTATGCCACATTTTTTTAATGAAATATAATTTTTAGAAATAAGTACTGTGATCTCAAAATATTTTCTTTGGTTATTTATAAAGTTAATTTAAATTTACATTTAGATATTTAGACATGAGGTTAAGGTGTCTTAGAAACCTGTTTCCATAGGAGGCCCTTTCATACACATACACTGAGTGTATGAAACTGAGCAATAAGTCTGGTTTCACACACAGCCCTTGTGTATTTAAACAGAAATTAGAAAGTGAACTCTCACCATAGTATGTGCTGGCAGTTATGGAAAGGAACCAAAATGATAATGAAATTGCCAGTGTGAAACACAACACGATCATATACACCATCATCCTGATGTAATCTTTGATGAATATACCATCCTCAAATTGCATGTTCATTGAGGAATGCAAAGCTATTGAGAAAATCAGACAGAACAGAGTGAAATGTCAACCAAATATTGCTTATTTTTTCCTTTTTTTAAATAATTGTGTTAAAAAGGATTGTTAATCCCACTGTTACCTCCCCCTTACAAAAATCTATCATGCTCATTTTCTGTACAGCTCCCTAGATACATTTAATGATAGTTTCTGTAAAACAATAAGTGTAGTAACTTATATTAACTCATTTGTAATAACTTATCAACCATGTATTACACCATCATACAAAATAAAAAAGCATCAAATTTTGAGAGCTCTGTGGATGCAATATTATTTTATATTATAAAATGGCATCCCACTATATAATAATTTATTATGCGTTTACTGTGTTAAATATAACTGTAGTAAGTAAGGTAATTTGGACACACAATTGATTTCTGTACAGTTGTGTACAAGCTTCTAACATGCTTTACTACCCTGAATATTAAACTACAGCCAAAAACACCTGAAATAATCCCGGCACAAATACTTGTTCCCGACTTGTTCCATGTTTCCCGAAGTTCAGCCAAGTTTGACAGTTTGTAATAGTAATATTTGCAGAAACACAAAGCTCAGTTCACTGCGAATAAATAGACTGATTTCCGGTAAGCTCAACTAAACAGCGCAGCCGAGCTGACCTATCAGGATAGAAACACACGGAAGGGGAAAAAGGCAGCTTTACCTTGATTGGTGGAAATCATCTGTCAATCGGGCGGGATCGGCGTGTAATATCTTCTTTTTTCTTTGCTTTTATGGAGCTTCACAAACGTCTCTAGTGCCACCTACTGACTGTACTGTAGCCAGACGAGAGAAACTACAGCCATTATTACAGTGAAAATGAGTTTCTTCAACTATAGCTCTGTGGACTTTAACAAAAAATAAAATAATAATAATAATAAACAAAACAAATAATAAATAAAAATATAAAAATAATAAATAAATACAAATATCTCAAACCACCTTTTTTCGCTACTATCTGTAATTTGTCAATATATAATATACAACAATAAATTAACATGTCACAGAAAAATTCTGTCATTTGTCATTTTTTAAAACATTTTCATCACAACTCAGTGTATTGTGCACAATGTGCACATAACATTTTACATAAGCACATAACTGCTTTTCATGTTTTATGGGAATTCATGGGTGTAATTTTTATATTGTACAAACTGTATTTTTTATCATCTTACCCTACCCCTAAACCTACTCTCCTACAGAAAACTTTCTTCGTTTTTAGATTTTCAAAAAACTTAATTTGTTATGATTTATAAGCTTGTTTCTTCTTGGGGACCAAAAAACATTTGGTTCCCATAATGTAGGGAAAGCCATGTACACACACACTTTTAACAAACCTTTGTTTGTGGCACTTAAAAACGATTTTAGTTTTCATACAGAGGCTTTAATGTTATGTTAAAAGTGGTAATAGTTAAGTCATAATTATATATATATTACATAAATTATATTTCAAAGTATATATACTTTGAAATATAATTTATATAATATATATAATATAATTTATTACTGTGATGCAAAGCTGTTTTCAGTATTACTCTAGTTTTCAGTGTCACATGATCCTTCAGAAATCATTCTAATAAGCTGATTTATTATCAATGTTATCATTTATGCTGCTTAATATGTTTTGGAACCAGTGATACTTCTTTTCAGGATTATTTGATTCATAAAAAGTAAAAATAATAAATAAAAAAAAAAAACATTTATTTACAACAGAAATCTTTTGTAACAATATACATTCCCGTTCAAAAGTTTGGGGTAATTTATTTATTTATTTATTTTAAAGATAATACTTTTATTCAGCAAGGGTGTGTTAATTTGATAAAAAGCGATAGTAAATACATATTGTTGGAAAAGATTTTTATAATCTCAGTGTAACACATTATATAATATTTTAATGTATCTTAATTTTATTGCAACTTCTTTAACTGTTAACTTTATCTTTTATTTAACTACTATTTTAATGTACTATATACTATCAATATACAATCATAAGTATAGTGACCATATTGATATGTTTTTGAGGCAAATTAATGCAAAACCACAGCAAGTTATTACGGTAGACATGGACATTCACACATTTTACAAACTGTGAGTATTATAAAATTATGACAGAAAATAATTAAATGATCAAAGCATTCACTTACCCAGACATAAGAAGAAATGCATGACTTGTGCATCCCAGTGTGATTCTGTGCATGATAATGCATGTCAAGAGATAGATCACATGATATTAAAGGGGCTTTCTTTTCTGCAACACTTTTGATTGCTGATTTCAACATGCCAGACATCATCTTAGATCAACAGAGTTACCAAGTCTAATATTGGGCTACTCTAAACTGTTGCTGCAGGTTGATTTTTTTTTCCCCAGAGGTATATTTTACCAGTGATATAACTGTGCTGGATAATGACCAGAGTAAGGAGATTTTTGTGAGGGAGAGACACTGGGAGCCTTTGAACTCATGTAAGCTCCTTTTTGAAAACAGACTTTGTTTATGATAAGTACCATACAGTGATTATCAACTAAAATATTCACTTTAAGTATGGGAGTGGCATATTGTGAATTGTGGTATGTTTAGGATAGTTTTGGGGCTAGTTTTTGTTGGCCATTGGGCTGGTTTTGTTAAACAGATCTGGCAACCCTGCAGTTCAATGACTGCAGTTCATCGGCATGACCAATCAGAGCATTTCTGAGAAACAGAAGAAATTATAGGGAACATCACAATCTGCAATGAAATTACAGTGAAACATTGTTGATGTTGTTGTTTCATCAATTTGATCAATTATGAAATTACTTCAGTTTCATCTGTTAAGCAGCTCTGCAGAAGCCAGTTATCATTATTTATCTTAAATTAGTTTAATGTTGATTCTGTTTAGTTCAATAGCAGTGTCAGTGTCAAATAAGCAACGAATCCAAAATCCGGTAACACTTTATAATAACTTTTATTAGTAAATCATTAACAAACATTATTTAATGTTTAACGGATCATTTGTTAATATTTATTCACATAGAAACGTGAAATAATGTGCTTGTTTATGTTTACTAATAAATGTATTAAACATTACCTAATAATTAATATTTCATGTAAATTAAAATGCTTACAAATGTTATTAAACTTTTAATTCATATGAGCATGCACATCTTGAAAATCTACAAATGATTTTAACTAGGGATGCACCGATACCACTTTTTCCAGTACTCGCCCGATACCGATACTTTTATTTTTGGTACTTGCTGATACCGAGTACCGATATTTTTATTGCATTTGTACATTTTTTAAATATTGGGTACAGAAACCAAAAGGGTATGTATAATGTTAGTTGGTTAACTTTATTTATCAAATAGATAGTCAAACCTACATTTATTCAGACACCTTCAACATTTCTCACATTATCACAGTTTATTTGGTATAGTTTAGAAAATGGTAATAAAATATGACAAGAACTCAGAGTTAAACTGTGTCAGAACAAATTCATCTTGATAATGTTAGATAATTTTGATAGAAAGGTATGTAATAGATTAAATTATGTTTATAGTGAATGCCCCTATAAATGGTCTTATTTTTACGATTCAGTTTTAATCCAAATGATGCGTGTGCTATGTGAGTGAACATCAAAGATCACACAACAGAATTGCGCACGCTCTCTCTCTCTCCCTACCGTTAAGTAACTTGTGCATTGTTTTACTTGTTTTTGACATATCCGACCGAGCTACAAATTTTCCAGTGATGTCTGTGAGAAAGATATATTCACTCGACAAGCTCGCGCATCTGCGCCGCCGCGCGCTCAATCCACTCAGCGTGCTTTGTTTATCAGCTCGCGCACATCAGCTATACTGGCGTTAATACGGAATGTTTAACATTATATTAATTGCATACATATACTTTGTAGTAGACATCCTTAACTCCTTTCTGCTGTCGGTTGTTCTGTTGTCGGTGTTTCTTTGTTTGAATATGGCGCTTATCACATGCTGTGTGGTATCGGCGTTTGGTATCGGGACATTTTAAGGAGTACAGGAGATCAGTATCGGGCCCGATACCAATACCAGTATTGGTATCGGTGCATCCCTAATTTTAACAGATGTTAATGATTAAAAGCTTTTGTTAATGCACAGCACTTGCTGCTATTGAGGTGTGATACAGGTAAGGGTAGGCTCAGTTTGGTGTATGGGTTGGTTTAAGGGTTGGGTAAGTGGTCAACAGTGCACAGGGGTCAATTTGATTACTATAAGGGAACACGATTCAATCTGTTTATATTGCATTGTTTTGATAAATTATAAATGAAGTATTTTCTTGAAAATGAGTTTTCCACCCCTCCTGTTAACGTTTCAAGCAATATTCTGATTAATGATTCACAATAGTATATTAATATTGTGAAACTAGTAAACTAAGTGTTGAGGCAATAAACGCATGTTTTGCACCAAAAATTACAATGTGTGTCTCTACCAAGCACTTAGCTAAACTTAACTAACCACCCTTTACACAAACTTTGTTACAGTAGCTAAAAGTCCAGTGCCAATAAAGATTTAAAAAAATTATTCAATTGATGAATAATTTACACTTTAAATTGGGTACTGCAAAAACATTAAGAAATAATGAATAAATTATTTAAGATGTGCAAATAGTTGAAGTCTACACAACAAATACCAAATATATGACCTTTACAGACGGCGATTATGTTCCATGACCAGAGCCTGCTCGGGGCCCACCAGCGTGGGCGTAATCCCGTTGAAACAAGGCGGCGGAGAACCAAACTGGATTCTGTAGCCCCTCTCTACAGTGTGCAGGACCCACTGAGACACATTTGGCAGTAGTTTCCACGCTGCCAAAAAATCTACTAAGGGAATCAGTCTCTTGAGACTGACCTCTGGTGTAATGAGAGCAGCTAGCTCGGTGCCCTGTAACGGCGGACCGGCAGGAGACAACCGACCCAGTTGCTCTAGAGACCTCCGTGGAGGAGGCGAGCCTCTTAGCACCGCTACGTTCCCGGGCGGTGATTGAGAGTGGAGCTCATGGGAGACCGCTGCGCCCTGTAACTCCAGCAGGGTTAGCAGACCGATCTCCAGAAGGCACTGAGGCGAGACGGACACCGTGTAATACGGTGAAACCCGCTCCACCCCAGAGGGGCCTGCCCTCATGAGTCCTGGGCCAGTGGCGTCAGGACTTCTTGGCCGAGGACCTCTTAGTCTTAAGTACGGTCCACAGATCCGGCTTAGACTTCGAGGCCCCCGACCTAGAGCGTCGCCTCGCCCCACTGTCTCGACACGGGGGAGTACGTGAGGCCACACTCTGTCTCTGTGCGTCCCGGTATGAGGAGCCGGTACCCGGAAGAGCTAGAGAGCGGCGAGGGAGAAACCACTGGAACGCCGCCGCCTGTTTACGGGCCTCCTGGTACCTGTCAACGACCGAATTGACGGCGTCGCCAAACAGGCCATAAGGCGCAAGCGGGGCGTCCATTAGGCAGACCTTGTCTCTCTCTTTCATATCTGACAAGGTCAGCCATAAATGCCTCTCCGCTGCCACCATAGCTGCCATAGACCTCCCAATGGCACGGGCAGTCTCTTTGGTGGCGCGGAGAGACAAATCAGCGGTTCGCCTGAGCTCGGTAATATCCTCGTCTAGCTCTTTAAGCAGGTCGGCTTGGTACGCCTGTAACACCGCCATGGTGTGCAGACACGCACCAGCCTGACCCGCTGCCGAGTACCCTTTGCCCACCAGCGCTGATGTTGTGCGCAGCGGCTTGGAGGGCAATGCCGGAGCCTTTAAAGACGATGCCGCACCGGGAGACAGATAGCCCGCAAGCGTCTGTTCTACCCGGGGCATCATCTTGTAACCGCGCTCATTCATCCCCGCCACAATGCCATAATAATCGGAGGCGGGAATAAAGAGGCGGGCCGAGAACGGTCTTCCCCACGACTTCGACACCTCGGTGTGGAGGTCGGGTTAAAAAAACGGCAGGCTCCGGCGCCGAGGTGGTGGCTTAACACGCAGAAACCGCTCATCCAATTTACTCTTCTGCGTTTCAGCCAATTTCTCGGCGGGCCACTCGATATTTAATTTGGCCACGGCACGAGTTACCACCTCCAACAGCTCCTCATACTGGGGCGATTGAGGGGGCGAATCCTCATCGACGCCCACCACATCAACCTCCTTGGAGGAAGACAGGCGGAGCGTCGATCCCGTTCTCCGGGGGGAAGTAACCGCAGAGCAGGCTTCCGATCCCAGAGAATGGGCGCTGAATCTGGTGGGTGAGGAAGAAGATAGGGACTCGCCCGTCTCCATTTCCTCCGCCAGTTCCAGCTGCGAACCCCACGAGCGTAATCGCCGCTCCGCCTCGGCGGAAGCGGGACCCGCACCGCGAGGAACGCTAGCGAAGGCACCCTCCTCAAAAAGTGCCCTCCGGGAGCGGAGAACATGCATCGGAAGACGCTCGCAATGCGGGCAGTCAGCTCTCTCAAGAGCTGACTCAGCATGCTACGCTCCCAGGCAGACAACGCACAAGCTGTGTGTATCCCCACCCGTAATGAAACGCGGGCAGGGAGACACACACA
>NW_015540843.1:0-595 GCF_001515605.1 Sinocyclocheilus anshuiensis | reverse complement strand
GAAATTATAGTCTGCCTCGACCCAGCTTCCACTCCAAATTGTGTATTAAACTATGCTCCTTTCTCTACAAAGAGCTTAATTATCATATAGATAGTTCTTTCCGATCTTAATCATATGTAAATAGTACCTCCGGAGCGATAATTTGTCACTTATAGCGTGGGAGCAGCAGCAGGCCGTCAAGAACCATCTGCTGACCAAAAGGGTACTTGAATATAATTGCTAGGGATTCTAGATAATCCTATCACCTTAACATTTGGTTGTTTCCACCTGAAAGACTACCAAAGATGTGGGAACGGAAGGCTATCACTTTCATTGTTATCCGCAATTTACATTTAAGACAAAACTTCATTTACATGCGGGAAGATGAAGCGGGAAGAATAGAGTATAAAATGCTTAGGATGTTCGGGGTTCATTCTGACTCCGCTGAATCCGAAGTGCTGCCTGTACTTTGTCACTACTATTCTGTTATAAAAGTTATTATTCATCAAGATCTTCGACGTCTTCACTTTTTCTTACAATAACAACATTCAGTTGAAAAAAAATAAATAATAATGTCTCTAACCGAAAAGGAATTGTTTCTTTTCATTGAATTGTT
>NW_015540842.1:3232443-3233148 GCF_001515605.1 Sinocyclocheilus anshuiensis | reverse complement strand
ACATACACATACACATACACATACACATACACATACACATATACACACATACACATATATACACACACATACACACACACATACACATACATATATCGATATACACACATACACATACATATACATACACACACACACACACACACACACATATAACTAATAATAATGGCAAAAACACACAACCTATTACAAATGACTAATTATTCAAATCAGTAATTATTCAAACTTAGGCAACATTGTTTGCAAAATGGCGTTTGTAGGGTGCCACAAGTTTGTTAAAATTTCCAAAGGGTGCCGCGACTAAAAAAAGGTTGGGAAACACTGCTCTATAGGATTGAGATCCGGGGAGTTGCCTGACCACAGATCCAAAATTTCAATGTAATGATTTTTGAGCCACTTCTTTATCACTCTTGCTTTGTGACATGGTTCTCCATCATGCTGGAAAATTCACAGATCATCACCAAATTGCTCATGGATCGTTGGAAGAAGTCGCTCTTGCAGGACGTTTCGATACCATTCTTTATTCATGGCAGTGTTTTTGGGCAGAATTATGAGAGAGCCCACTCCCTTGGTTGAAAAGCAATCCCACACATGAATGGTCTCAGGATGCTTCACTGTTGGCACAACACAGGACTCATGGTAGCGTTCCACCTTTTCTTCTCCGAACAATCAGTTTTCCAGATGTCCCAAACAGTCTGAAGGGCG
>NW_015540842.1:3215686-3232367 GCF_001515605.1 Sinocyclocheilus anshuiensis | reverse complement strand
CGATGATGGCTGCACGTGTTTCTTTGGAGGTAACCATTGATAACAAGAACACAATGATTGGAAGCACTTCTTCCCTCCTTTTATAGCAATCAGTCTGCTCTCACAATCTAATTAGTATGAAAGTGATTTCACCTGACTAGTACTCATTCACACTTTCACATGTGCTGCTGATATGATTAGTCAGTTAATGTTAGTTGGTCATTTTGTGTCAGGATCAAAAACAGTGAAATTTGTTTTTGTGTGAAAAGTTCATTTTTTGGCCAATGAAGCTTTTAGCAATTATTTAAAATGCATCTGATCACTCTACACAATAATCTAGAAACAATGTGAATGAACACCACAACAGCTTAAGCAGCAAACTTTGCAAAACACAAAATGTATGTCCTTGCCAAAACTTTTGGCCACGACTGTACATAAATAACATCATAGTACATCCATGGTAGTATTACAACCTGTCGCTAGAGGGCGCGTGCGTGTTGTCTCGAAGTGTGTGTGTTTGGGGGTGTCTGTTCACACACAGGAGGTAAACGCGATCACGTGACCGCACAGCGCCGTTGGTGAGTTCTCACAGCATGGCGGAAGGAGTAGTTGTCCGGATGGATTGTTACTCACCTTTTAATTCATGTCTTCTGTCTTGACGGGAGGATTTTTGGCTATCGAAACGCATTTCATCACACTTAAAACAACTTCAGCGTATTCTCACGACGATGGCAGACCGCGGTGTGGATTTGGCAGCTCTACCGAAAGAGGTTAGAGAGCAGTTGGCGGAGTTGGAGCTCGAGCTGTCTGAAGGTAAGAGATGGAGTTATCGCCTCAACCTTAATAATGTTCATAATATTAACCTAATATTTAAACCCTACAGTCGTATGGCGCTATAATAGACACATATAAGCTCAAAGATACGACTGTCTACTGTTTTGTGTTAATGTTTGAATGTCCTCTTGTTTTCATTCAGAGAATTTAATTTCAAACAGGCTGTGTCTCAAAAACTAGTGAGCTGCCTAGCTAGAGAGAATGTCTGGATGGCCAAAATGTAGTTTCTGACGCGCCTGTGATGCCCAGACATGCTGTCTAGGTAGGCAGCTCACTAGGTTTCGGAACACAGCCGGAGTCTGTCGGCAGAAATGATGATTTTCCTTTCTCAAATGTGCTTTTAAACTCGTGTAAATGAAAGAACCGAACGTGAATGAAGTAGAATAGCAATGCTGCTGCATCCGGCCGTTAATTTCACCTCAAGAGACTGAGACTATTGTTTGTTCAGTGATCTAGATACCTCAAAGAAAAGAGAGCCCTTGACAGTTCTGCTAGACACAATACCGTAGTACAGAGACACATCGAGTGCATATGGATTTATGTATGTTACCATCTTTGTTGTTCTCAAAGCCCTTTGTTTTCAGATTTGAGACAATATTAAAGGGGCACCACTTTTGCTGTCAGTGTGTGTGTCTGGGCTTTAATGCGAAACTCAATGGCAGCGCTGGTCTTTTTTTGCTGTACTCCTTGTTTGCACACAGACATCTGTCAAACACACCTTTTCTATAGACATTTCCTCTGTCCCTTTAGTCATTATAAAATGATGATTATCCAATTTGATATTTCCATTGTTTGATTCTTGTAAACGATATTTTCAGCCCTTACAGACTCGTAGTCAGCTTAGGGGTTCCATTATTAAATGTATTACTTATCAGTCACTACTTTAGTTCATTCAAGTATTTTTATATATAGTTTATAAATAGTCCTGTATATCTCTATCACAGGCCTCCTACAGTACCTTTCACCCAGACTTCTGGTTGACATTGACACTTGACTGTACAGTTCTGCAGTGCATTTGATGGAAGCCATAATTCATTTTTGTATATTGTAAAGAATGTATACACAACCATTCAAAGGTTTAGGGTCTTTAAGATCTTTGTAATGTTTTCTGAAAGAAATTTCTTAAGTTCACCAAGGCTGCATTTGACGCATAACACAGTAAAAACAGAAATATTTTTATATTTTATTGAGTTTTTTTAAATAGGCCTATATGTTTTGCTATATTTTTAAATGTAATTTATTCCTACCATGGCAAAGCTGAATTTTCAGCAGCCATTACTCCAGGCTTTAGTGTCACATGATCCTACAGAAATCATTCTAATGGTTTGGTGCGCATAAAACTTGTTTATGAATGTTGCAACCAGTTCTTCAGTTCTGCTTAATAATTTTGTGGAAACCATGATACATTTTTGAATCATGAATACGAAGTTCAGAAGAACAGCATTACAAACACTTTAATGTCTCTTTTGATTAGTTTAATGCATCCTTGCTGAATAAAAGAATTACTTCATTAAAAATACACCAAATAATGTTCTTTTTAGCAACATCATATGACCCCTTTAAAAAAATCTTACTGACTCTAACTATTGGAATGGTATTATGCTTTAATTTTTGTTAATATTTCTAAGATCATGCATAGAACCATACTGAGTCCTTCAGTATCATAAAGATCCTTTTTGCAACACTAAATGTTTAACGGTGTGACCAATATGATATTATTATGTTAGTGTTTTTGTGTGATAGATCAGCCATCCTGTCTGTTCACAGGGTTTAGAAGTTCATTCAATGTTCATGACATCACAGCGATGGTGTTTCATGCCCCGTCATGCATCTTCTCACCGCCGTGTCATCTGTCTGTGAAAGACAGTGCTGCTGTACTCATTCACTCTGTCAGAGAGCACTATGTGGGGGAGATGTGTTGGTTTGCAGCTTAGTAATAGTGTTACACAACTGGAAGCATTTAGTGTATGGGCCACACTCTCAAACAGCTTGTTGATGTGTGCAGCTCCAGGCTGCTTATCAAGAAAACCAGCCCTAGAAACTGTAACCGGAGTAACACAACATTTTATGACTGTATGATGATATACTATAAATTATGGCCATATAATTACTGATGACAGTTGAGCCATGTATTTTTTTGTCGTTCAGCCACAGTATAAAATGTTTGCTGAGTGCAAAAGAACGTAATGGGATAGTTTACCCCAATGCTGGAGCAAGAAAGTCATATGACTTTGCAATGACATGAGGGTGAGTAAATCATGACAGAATGTTCATTTTTGGGTGAACTGTGTTTTAAACCACTGTTTTGCATGTGAACTAGAAGTCTGTGACTTTTGAGAGTGTGTGAAAACGACATGAAAGCTCTTGCATCTGTGTGTTTAGTGGAGGGCATTTAGTGCCCTTGGGGCAGGTGAGTGATCTGGAGTGTTTGGTCAATTGGAGGGCGGTTGCAGGCTCCCTCACCCCCTCCTCCTACAGGAGCAGCTGCCAGTCTCGCCTGTCGCCTCCCCGGATGGTCACCTCCCCACTAGCATGTCACCCTCCTGTCCCTGCTTCTCTTCTGCTTGTGCCATCTCTTTCTCTCTCTAAAACTTGGGCTAAGTAGTTCCTGCAGATATGACTCAAATGAATCTCACTAACCAATCAAAATACACCTAAATTCAGCACACGCGCATTAATAATCTTAATCAGACTAACAGATAAGCTGTATTTGGATATTTTGGTCAATATTCAGTAATCAAGTTTATTAAGCACTATTAGGAGGGGCCGATTTGACCAAAATTTATGAAGAATTTTTTCAGGAGAGCGATATATATAGAATATTTTGTAGGGATGCAACGATACCATTTTTTCAGAACCAATCCGATCCGATACAGCAGCAACATATGATAGATAGAACAGAACAAAAAAGACTATTGATAAGCTTTCATTGCACTAAAAAGTATAATACGAAAGGGTATGGCTCCAATACTGAGTGAGCAGCACAAAGCTCTTATGCGCATCCCGTGCGCAGAATGATGCGCTTGAAGCAACACATAGTCACAGCGCGCAGCTCCTCATAAAAAAGGGAAGAGATATTGCTGCGTAGTGTATTATATCTGTGCAATATTTTATTGAGCCTTTTCTTTTAACAGTTTTAAATCTCAGTTATTTTGCGCTTTTGAAGAGAGTTTCATCGTTTTGACCGTAGTAACCGAACGCGACACGCATTTGAATGCTGAATGGTGATGCTGCTGATGACAGACAGCTGCAGCGGAGAGAAGAGTTTACATGAACTTGACTTAAATATTCATCTATACTTCACATTAAACTATGAAACGGCTCCAGAACACTTGAAATATAGTGCACGTAAACGTTATGGTGCTTTATAATGTTTTTGTGCCTTTCGTGGGGCTTAACAATAACACAGAATAGTATATACACTGTCGGATTTGGGTTGGTCTCGTCTGAACGATACCCGATCCAGCAGAAAATGGCAATATCGGAGCCGATACTGATACTGAGTATCGGATCGATGCATCCCTAATATTTTGCTGTGAAAAAATGTTGCTATGATATCAAAATTGTAGATACCAGTGAAATTTCACAGTTCTTGATATGCCACAGCAACTAATACTAGTAACCTAGTAATAATATAGGTTAACTAAAGACTTGAACGTTAAGTTTCAGCTTTTAATGAGGGAAGGCTAGAAAAAGAAAAGACATTTATCAACATACTGCACTCACTTAAAGTTAATCTTTAAAAATGCAAATAATTTAATAACACTATTTAATGTTATGTTAAATGGATTGTTCACCCAAAAATGAAAATTCTGTCATTAATTACTCACCCTCATGTCGTTCCAAACCCGTAAGACCTTCGTTCTTCTTCGGAACACAAATTAAGATATTTTTGATGAAATCCGAGAGCTTCCTGACCCTGCATAGACAGCAACGCAACTGACATGTTCAAGGCCCATAAACGTATTAAGGACATCAATAAAATAGTCCATATGACATCAGTGGTTCAACCCTAATTTTATGAAGCGTCGTGGTAATGTCGTGAACATGCGTCAAAGACTGAAACGGAAGAGAAGAAATTGTTGAATAAAATTATTTTATTTTTTTATTTTTTTGCACAAAGTATTCTCATACCTTCATAAAAGGTACTTTTCTATTAAATTAAAAGGAAAATGAATTAAAACCCCATATACCATGTGAAGACTTGAAAATTGTGAATATTTTTTTTATTCTAGTTTTGCTTTGCTCTAAAATATTGCTTTGGCTGCATATAAAGTAAAGCTCAACTGCAAGTCAGCACTAAGTCTGTCCACTAACCATCTTATTAGAAACATTTGTAAACTAATAAGTAGCTATAAATGTTTAAATCTATTAATTCAAGAAATTTGGCCTATTTTTCAGACATCCAAATGGAAATCTGCACCAGTGATCACGTCTGGAAAACTTCTGGATATTTACTGGTCTGAAACTGTACAAACCCTGGTTTCTGAATTGCTGTGTAAAAGGTGTTTGTGCTGTTGCCATCTCTTGCGTCTGTCCTTTAATTCTGGATCAGTGCGTGGTTTCCACAAGGGCACACATTGACCTTGGAGGGTAGAGATATTTCCCATTACCATGCTCCGCTGGGGCTTTTTACAGTGAAAAGACTGTCCAAATGATCTCCTACATAATGACCTAATTATGCAGGGTTGTAGTGATCATAGTAACAATAAGCACCATTGAGCTGATCTGGACTATGGTGGTTTTGATCTGAACTGGCATTTGAAGCTTTCAACTGAAACCTTTGTGTCCCAAATGACCAGATCTGAGAGAGGAGACATGGACATAGCGTGTGTGTGTGTCTGTGTGTGTGTGTGTGTGTGTGTGTGTGTGTCTGTGTGCGCATCCAACCTATCGCCTCCTTACCAAATGAGGCATCCCATCAACAATTGTGATAAATCTAGACTCTTATAAACAAAAATAACACCTTGATCATCTCTATATTCAAGTGAGTCCCTAATTATAATTATTCTGTCTAGTAGTGCTTGTACACCATGTAATAAAACCAATGCTGTCATCCGTGAGTCATATAAAGATGTTGCAGGAAGTCGAGTGCAGCCTGAATCTGCTTTTGAATGTGTGCCACTCTTTGTCTAACCGGCTTAACATGCAATTGAACTCAAACAAAAAAAATAATTCAATCTCCTGGTGACGTTGGTCAGAAGATACTTAGTTCTCTAATCTCTTCTAAATAGTTTATTGTTCTTCTGAAGAACAAAGGAAAATTAGCCTGATACGCAACCCAGCATCTTCTGAATATCATGGATGGCTCCTATGGTGTGCCAGCTTACTTAAATCACTCCTGTCACTTTGAGGGTGAGTTCTTTTGAAATCCTGGACTGTTAGTGGCCTCTGTGGACAGCTGTGATGTGCAGCTAATGTGTGTAGTCTGTTAGTATTGATTGCTGTTATGAAGAGGGTTGAGTTCAGGCTGACTTCAGTATGGAGACTCAGTGCTTTACAGCCGCCATACTGATGGAGGGGGCATGTTATTGCCAGTTGCTTCCTATCTAGGACACAGAGTGACCGAACATGGACTGAACTCTGTTAATTTGTGCTCTGAGTCATTCTCTCTGTTTCTCTTTCTCGGTTAAACTGTCCTTTGAGCTCTGGCCATTAAGGGAAGCCACAGATATCTATTTTTGCTATAAAGTTGTTCTCTTTTTTCATCTGTTGTTTTGAGTATTCCATCAAATTGCTCAGCGAGACTGAGGATTTTTTTTCCATTGGAAAGTCACAAAAAAGGTCAACACATGTATGAGTAAGAATTAAAGGGAAAAATATTTAAAGAAAATAAAGCCTTTGTAGGATAATATTTTTGCATTATGATATGTTCATGAAAATTAAGAATTTTTTTCCATCAATTCTCAGTAACCTAATGAAAATCTTATTCTTATTAATATTATGCAAACATATAAAAATTATATTATTATAATTATAATATATAATATAGCCTATAAGTTATTATAAACCTAAATATGTATTTTAAATATACAATTTGAATGTGAGTCATAGTTGTTTTTCTACTGCCTTTAAATGTGTGCTTTAATACATTTTTTTCATTACTGTAATCAGAATTTGTGGGAAAATTAAAGGGGTCATATGATGTTGCTAAAAATAACATTATTTTGTGTATTTGGTGTAATGAAATGTGTTTATGCGGTTTAAGGTTCAAAAAACACATTATTTTCCACATACTGTACATTATTGTTTCTCCTCTATGCCCCGCCTTTCTGAAACGCGTCGATTTTTACAAAGTAGTTTTGCTTTCACAACAAAACACAGCTTCACACGCGGCGGCGGACTAGAGTGAGGAATGGCCGGCGGGCTGAGTGAGAGGAGGCCGGTGAGCTTGAGAACGGTGCGGCCGGCGGATTCGACGAAGGAGCAGCCGGCGGGCATGCGGCAACCACATGTGACGACCCCGGGCTGGACTCCGCTTTGTCCACGGTGAAAGCCGATCCGGCGATCCACCGCGTGAAGTTGATGTATTTCCTCAGCGACCAGCACGGATCAGCTCCAGGCATGACGAAGCGGATATCGTCCTCTTTTGGAAGGCCAAACAAAGTAGTTTCGCTTTCACAACGAAACACAGTGTCTCCACGGCATGGCGGCAGCGGCAACAATTCTACAGCGAGAATAAAAGTTAGGCCTTCTTTCTTTGCGTGAACATTTGGGCGGCGTTATGCAAATCTTCCCACATCGTGACGTAGATATGTTGGGGCGTGTTAGAACAAGCCGTTTTAGGTAGGCGTGGTTGACTCTTAACTTTTATAAAGAATATCTCTTTGGATTTGAGACTTTAGTCTTTGCAACTTTACAGAGCTTGTAACACTTCAAACATAAGAGCTTGTAACACTTCAAAGAGAAAGGAAAAATTTAAATCGCATCATATGACCCCTTTAAGCTTAATTTTCATGAAAATGTCAATGCAAAAAAATCTTGCTGCACTAAAAATAGGCCTCATTTTCTGTATGCAAAATGTTAAGCTCAAAATGTAAGTGCTTCATTTAAAACATTAAGACATGATTTTCTGTAATGCTGCTTTAAAACAACATGGGTTGTGAAGTGTTATACAAATAAAAATGACTTGACTTGACGGTATGGTCAGTTGACTATAGGCAGTTTTTGTGTGGTTGAGACTATTTGCGTGCAGATGTACCCTGACCACATGAGTACACCATCACAGTTCCTCTTTTCTGTAAATGACCCTTTGTTACATATTTTATGGAGGAAAGGTTTGTCACATACTTGTTGGATAAACAAATGACGTTTCTTAACTTTAAACACACTTAAATTTACATGAGTTTCATTTCATTTATAAATATCGAACCAAGTGGCATTTATTTGATAGAAATTATAAAACAATAATAGAGATGTTTAAATGAAGAAAAAGAGTTGGATACATTTGTTAACAGATGTCATTTGGTTTGAATTTTCATATCTAATGCAAACATTGAGACATTTTTAAGTGTGGCTTAAGTGTCTAAAAGTGTTCAAGCTAGGGCTGTGCGATATGGACAAAAAAAACCTATCGCGATTTATTTGATCAATTTTGTGATTTCGATTTTAATCACGATTTTGACACTGATCCACGGCTGTTTACCACAAACACAGCATTTATCCATTATTTTGATTTCAAATCCAAACGTTGTTTCTGAAAATGCTTTTTCAGCATTGTGATTCTCTTTTATCACAGTACAGTAATACAATATTTCATAGACATATTCACGTTTAAACTCAGTAAATATAACTTTGTTTAACTACCACCACGAGTGCATGCAGCACATCAGAAATAGATTCCGTGCGGAAACGATCGCAGCATGACTGCTGCAGACACACTGCTCCTGGAGAGCACTGCCGGACCACAATCGCATGAAGTGTGAATGCTCTGATCCGTTAACATGGGCACGGAAAAAATACGCACCACAGACGGAGTGTGTGAACCTGGCGTTACGTTTGTATGCCCGCCTGGTCTGTTCTGTTCTCGTGCTCCATTTAGGCGTGCTGCATTCTGATAGCAGCAGGTTCGGATAGCATACTGCGGGAGGTCGGGGGCGCGGAAAATCGTGCTATAAAGCGATTTAGAAATCGCGCAAGCTCAAATTGCGATTTTATGACGATTTTGATTAATCGCACAGCCCTAGTTCAAGACCCTTTTTAGGTCACCGTATGTGACCAAGTGCGACCAAGGTTTGCATGCTTGTCAAACTTAACCTCCAATCTGTCCTCAGGAGGGTCCTCACGGGAATCGTGTTTATACTGAGTTGTAATCGTGAGTTATAATCGTGTTTGGCCTTCCATCGTATTTATACTGAGCGCTAAGCTTAGACAGATGGGACATGATCAGATGTCCAGGCTTCACACAGATTCCCTTTCCCTCAAACAATAGCCCAGAGCCTCTTCTCCTGGTACTGGGCCCACTGGGTCTGCTCCCTCAGCGTGGGTTGTATAAGGAACCGGTCCAGGCAGCCCTATGGCTGTGAATATTTAATGTCGCATCGCTGTGGTCTTACAGGGTGCTGAGCCTGAATTATTAACATGCCTTCATTAAATACCATGAGGCTTTGCTTGAACCTCCCTTTATGGGCACTATGTGAACCAGGGTGTGTACGGGGGAAGTGCTGTCATGCTGCTCCATGAGTGAAAGTTAGTGTTTTGGTATAACGGAGCTGTGCGCTGCCAAGGGAACACTCATAACTCGCAACACAATGCGCCATCCATGAACAGGATGTGGTCTCCTTATAAAGGCGATATCAAAACATTTCCTTACGTGTTTGAAATAAGAAGTCCTAGAGCTGTGGCTGTTCAAATGCTTGGGCTCAAGTTTTATTTATTTTTTATTTTTTTTGAAAGAAATTAATATTCAACAAGGATGCATTAAAGGGATAGTTCACACAAAAATGAAAATTACCCCATTATTTACTCACCTTCAAGCCATCCTAGGGGTATACGACTTTTTTCTTTCAAACGAATGCAATCAGAGATTTATTAATACATTTCCTGGTTCTTCAAACTTTATAATGGCAGTGAATGGGGGTTGAGATTTTGAAGGCCAAAAAAGTGCATCCATCATAAAAAGTACTCCGCATGGCTCCGGGGGGTTAATAAAGGCCTTCTGAAGTGAATCGATGTGTTTGTGTGAGAATAATATCCATATTTAAAACTTCATAAACCATAATCTCTAGCTTTCACTAGCTCTCATACCAGGTTCACTAGAGAGTGGCGTTCCAGCGGAGGACAGAGAATGTAGAACATAGGCGTAGGCTTAAAAAAAAGTAAAAAAAAATGTAGCCTAGGTGAGCATAAGGAACTTCCTTTATAATCTTACGGACCACAAACTTTTGAACAGAATTCCACAGAGTTTACTCCAAACATCAGTGTGAAAATGTCTGTCTGGGCCTGCATATTATCACACACTTTTACACATGATCTCCAATTCAGTTTCCATCATGGCTCGCCCTGATGAGCAACACCGTGAACGACGCTGGTGCACAGAGCTTAACCAATCAAAACAAAGCTCATTTACATATAGGAGTCATAACAACAGCCTTTTTTCTTAGATTCATATCATAGATAAGATGGAAAATGGTCATGTAAAACTAAATTACAACTGCACGGTGAAAGAAACCTTGATTAATGATATAATTGAACTACTTTGGAAAAGTAAAATTATATAAAATGGCTTCTTTTGGAGTTAGAAAGCAGTAATGTGTAAGACCCAAGTCTATATTTAGCAAGTCATTCGCTGATGCTGCCCAAAAAGTACATGTTGGGTTAGTTAAATCCTGACAAAGTTGTTTACAGAACGTCTTGCAGTTGTTAGAGGGAAAAATCTGAACATTTACAGACAAATGACTGTAGAAGTCAAGAGCTTTCTCCAGTCCTCAGTCTGCTGCTCTTTCCAAACCTCAGCCTTGTTTACAGCTTTTATTCAAAGCACCCGGGACACTCCTGTTTTTGTATCCCTCCATCCTGCGCTTCCCTCCAGGGAAAAGCGTTTCACACACGTTTAGACTGTGAGAACCTGTTTTCCCTGCATTTGTCCTGTTGTGTTTGCTTGATTTGCACACATGCCTTGTGGGATTTTACTCTGCACTCTTCTCAGTGTAAAAGCACCTTGAATGAGATCTTACATTTCAGGAAAGGGGGATTGTACCCCCACAGTTCAGACAAGCACCGGATTAACCTGAGTTTTGAGCTCTTGATGCTTGACATGTGAGCTGCTGTGGTTGTTTTGCTGGCATGCTCAACCACACTATTGTCCTAAAGGCCCAAAGTTAGTGTGGACTGACTGGCAAGTGCTGACAGATTCCTCCTGAACTCCCACGTCACGTTCACTGACATCAGGTTTCAGTCAGAGCTTCTTTACAACAGTTTGTTTGACTTCAGATCTGTCTGACTGTTGTGATATAGGTGAAGGGGAGGTTCTGGGTCGAAACTTTGCATGCGGTTTCTGTCAGATGCGTGTATGACTTTCACAAGTCACTTGTTGTAAAATAAAACACAGCATAGTTTAAGTTGTTTAGTGGTTGACCAAATGTGCCGCCAAGATGCCAGGGCTGCTTTCCTTCCATTTTAGTCAAAAATTAAGTCTGTTTGCTTTTCAAGCACAACTAATTAACATTTATTTTACACAAAAATATTTGAAGCCATTATTCATTGAGACTTTTGGTTGATGCCATTTCTGAGAATCGGCCCAGTGAGTTTGGTTATTAGATGGTGTTAAGCTCAGAATGACTAATTATTGGCCGATTAATCAGTCAGTCTTACTTACTCAATTTTATTGTTCTGCTAGCAAATAACCTGGTCGGGAGTGAGTCACACAACACTCATGTTCTCTCTGATTGTTGTGTTTCTTGTCTTGTCTGCTCTGGCCCATGTTGTTGTGAACTGAATTTTAACCCATGAGTAATGAAAAACAGATTTAAGGAACAGTCTACTCGGATAAAATAACCTCTCTTATATTTTAACAAATGTTCAGCTCTAATCCCCTCTCCCATATCTTCTTTCCTCCCTCATTTCCTTGCTCTGTCTGTTCTCAGTGTGTCATTGTGCTGGAGTCGGGCCTGCTGAATCAGATTATGAGCACTCGATTGTCGGTGGAGAGTGTCGCCACTGTTAAGCATTTTAACAGGAGCTCTACACGGTCTAATTTTAAATCCAAGTGTGACATCATGAGCCACAGAAGGGCTCGCAAGATGTTGTCACTTCTCAAGAAGGCAAAAAACTTGTGCTATGTACATTCAGATCTCTAGTATGTAATCGGATCGAAGCAATTCCTGGTTGATAAGCCTGTGTTTTTTTTCTCATTCAGTATGCTGCTGCACTTGGAAATACAATACAAGTATCACATTACAGTAGTAAAATGGGTTGTGAATCTGACTCAATGTGCCATTTTTGGTTGGGGCAGTTAGGACAAATTTAAAGGGGTCATATGATGCGATTTAAATTTTTCCTTTCTCTTTGGAGTGTTACAAGTTCTTGGTGCATAAAGAAGATCTGTAAAGTTGCAAAGACTAAAGTCTCAAATCCAAAGAGATATTCTTTATAAAAGTTAAGAGTCAACCACTCCTACCTAAACGGCTCGTTCTACAAGCCCGCCGGCCGCTCCTTCGTCGAGCCCGCCGGCCGCCGCTCACTCTAGGCCGCCGCTCACTCTAGGCCGCCGCTCACTCAAGCCCGCCCGCCGCCGGTCACTCAAGCCCGCCGCCGCTCACTCTAGCCCGCTGTGTGTGACGCTGTGTGTTTGTGTGAAACTACTTTGTTTGGCCTTCCAAAAGACCAAAAGACTCGCTTCGTCATGCCTGGAGCTGATCCGTGCTGGTTGCTGAGGAAATAATACAACTTTGCATTGTCGATCGCCGGATCGGCTTTCACCGTGGAAGAAGCGGAGTCCAGCACGGGGTCGTCACATGTGGTTGTTGCAGGCATGCCGGCTGTTCTGACTCACAGACTGTAAGTAAGTTTTTTTTATATTTAAAGAATTTGCCACTGACGATTCAAACGAGTGTTTTGAGCAGTGTAGAGTAGCCGTATGTGGAAAATAATCTGTTTTTTGAACCTTAAACCACATAAACACATTTCATTACACCAAATACACAAAATAATGTTCTTTTTAGCAACATCATATGACCCCTTTAAATTAATGCAACATATACGTTTATATATGTAACATATAGGTGTCCACTACCTAACTCTGACTCAAAGGCAGTCTCTTTAGTGAAGTTTACTTTGACTACAGAAGAACAAAAGCTGGAGATATTTAGAGGTGTGGTTGCACAGATCCTTGAACTCTGTCAGCAGTTGAGATGTCTTGGCACTTTGCCATTTCATAAAGCTGTCAAACATCAAGGTTTTTCGTAGTGTGATCTAGGCTACAATTTGTTGTAAACATCATTAAATCTGGTGACAGAAATTGATTCCTAAAAAAAGGTGGGCTGACCTGCCAATCACCTGTTTTCATTGGCTCTCTCTCATTTCCTGGAAGATAATTCTAATATGGTGCTTTTTCACTGCGTGGTACGACTCGGCTCGGCACGGCTCGGCACGGCTCAGTACGGCACGGCACGGTTCGCGGCTCGGTACGGCTCAGTACGGCACGGCACGGCTCGGCTCGGCTCGGTTTGCGTTTCCACTGCAGTTCAGTATCACTTTAGAGTGGGCGGGATTATTCACATGTCGTTATAGTTGCGCCGCCTCTACTGCCGCGCGACTCCTGAAAAACTTATTCATTCCGCGTCGCCCCATCAAGCTCTCACTGGATCAGCTCCTCTGCTATCAACGAGAGGAACGTCTGTACTTCCTCAACAGACAACGAAACAGCCACTTTTTGGTTGCTAAAAAAAGAACCCGTACGGAGCCGTACCGTGCCGTACCATGCAGTGGAAAAGCGCCAATAGATATATCCAAGCCTGTTTTATGCTCATCTAGTGGCTTGCTTGTCAAATGACTCATCTGCTTGTCTATAGGTTCCACCTAAAAGTGAGCGAGGGTCAAGGGGGTGTGACATCACAAAGTGGCAAGAAATGAATGAGGATCTAGCATGTGCTTCTTTCGCAATGAAACTCTCCCTTCCTCCCACTCTTCTCCCGGCGGACACACCCTGTTGCTCGGGGACTTGTTCCATGTTTCCAACGTGTTGGATGGAGACCAGGACGCGTCAGAGCTTGGCAGCTCAACCAATCCCATGCCGCCTTATGATACACTGATATAATGATCAGCCAACTTTTGCATGTATCAGTGTGTATTTACAGCAGTCTGAGTAAACATATCCTGAAAGCAGGGCTTTCCCCTCCTGGTCATGTTTAATCAGCTATTTTCTTACAGGGCCGGCCTCGATGATGTCACAGTTTTCTGTGTAAACAGTTTGGAGTGAGCAATGCTCACTCTCTTGGGAAACTGTTAGCTTGAAGCTGAAAATTCAGTCTTATCCCACTACAGTAAGAGATATGTGGGAAAGGGAGTCGGATTGTTTTGATAAATGTTATGAATCTACATTTGGCTGTGAGAAGTCATGTTGTAAGAGCACATGCTTCTGTGCTTCTTCATGTTTATGTGGTTTTGAAGGCTGGATGGTTTCTTGAGGAGAGTGGCTTGAGAAATAGCTTTAATATGGCATAGCCGTGTTTGAGAAAGTGAAATTATTATTATTTTCTTTCATAATATTGGCTGTTTACAGACTGCACACCAGTTAAACATTGAACCCAAATATGTACTCTAGACCATACTCTGTACTGCACTTCAGCGAGTTGGTGTTTATTTTATCTTATGCATATTAAGCCCTTAAACATACTATATGTTAGGGGTTTTCAACCTTCACAGACCCAGGGAGAATAAGTAAAGTTTCTCAGTGACATTTTATAATGACAAGGAGTGTACAATATATTTTGAACCAATATAATTCTGTGATGGGGCTTAATTGCGGCTAATATTTAACCCTTTAAGAGCATTATTTCTTGAAGAATACTTCAATTAAAATAACTACAGCTCTCATCTCATCTACTCAGTTTTTTTTTTTTAAATCAGACTTGCATTTCATTATTATCATAGCATGATCTTTAGCTTGCATCTATAGCATTTGTCTTCATCTTTTGGACCTTAAATGTTGGTAATGCAAAACATGGTTAAACATTTTGGATTTCAAATTTAGCAGTTTATTAGCTGATAATGAGAAAGTGAAAATGAGAAATCGTCTGAGCATAGAAGAGGAACATGTGCCCATTGCCAGCTCCTGCTGTTTGTTTTGTGTGTGTTTGTGTGAGGTGGTTTATCCACATCACTGGTTGACTTTAACTGGCCTGTGTTGAATGTGTTGCCTAACTGTAGTTCTGACCCACTGGATGGGTTTGTCTCTGAATCTGTAGTCCGATATCAGTGCAGTTACACAGAATCTTTGAGTCAGTGGTGCGGCATTGATTCCACCGTCTGTCACGCCAGACACGTCTCGAAAACAAAGCCCTCCAGACATCCAGTTGCGACATGAAACCTCCTTTTTCCGTTTAGAGAAGATTTAGATGTCATGCATGCACAGACACACTAGTGCTTGACCCAGCATACTTTTTTTATACACTGTGGGTGTTATACATGGATTAAAAAGTAACTTGTCTGTTCATCAAGTAAATTTTTTTAGGCATCAAAATATTCCTTTAGTGTGACTGTCCTAGACAAGTACAATTAAAATACATCTTATTTTTTATATAATTTTACTTTTTACTTTTATGTTTAACCAAAAGTATCTGAAATAAATCTGTAATTTTTATTTTTTTCCCCAAACTTTTGTATTTTTTGTAAATTATCAAGCATACATTTTTTGAAAATTTGTCATACTTATAATAGGGTGACTGTACATCCTCTTTTTCCCTGACATGTCCTGGCCAGGATTACTAAATACTAAAATGTCTGGGTTTTGGCTTTTTTTCTTTTTTATTATTGACACTCTATAAGTCCTCATACACTATATGTACCCGTATTTGCATTGCTTTGACCGTCCTTTATTGATCCTACCTTCTCAGATGCTACAATTTGTCAACTATGTAGAGCCTTCACGCTATTGGTCAAACTACTTTTTATTATAAAGTGTGAAGTATAAAGACAATAGTAAAACAAAGCCAAAACCTTGACATTTTAGGCATTTTAGAAATCCTCGCCAGGACTTGTACGGGAAAAAGAGAAACTTTATAATCTACTGAAAACCTAAAATGTAACTGCTCATTTCTCATTTCTGTGTGTGTGTTTTGTTAGTGTGTGTGTTGTGCAGCCATATCACCCTGTAGCCCAAGCCTGGTTGCCCACTGAAGCTAAGCAGGGCTGAGCCTGATCAGTACCTGGATGGGAGACCTCCTGGGAAAACTAGGTTGCTGCTGGAAGAGGTGTTAGTGAGGCCAGCAGGGGGTGCTCACCCTGTGGTCTGTGTGGGTCCTAACGCCCCAGTATAGTGACGGGGACACTATACTGTCAACAAGCACCGTCCTTCGGATGAGACGTTAAACCAAGGTCCTGACTCTCTGTGGTCATTAAAAATCCCAGGATGTCTTTCGAAAAGAGTAGAGGTGTGACCTCGGCATCCTGGCCAAATTTGCCCATTGGCCTCTGATCATCATGGCCTCCTAACAATCCCCATATCTGCTGATTGGCTTCATCACTCGGTCTCCTCTCCACCAATAAGCTGGTGTGTGGTGGGCGTTCTGGCGCACTATGGCTGCCGTCGCATCATCCAGGTGGATGCTGCACACTGGTGGTGGATGAGGAGATACCCCCTGACAATGTAAAGCGCTTTGAGTGCCTAGAAAAGCGATATATAAATGTAATTAATTATTATTATTATTAT
>NW_015540842.1:3213147-3213356 GCF_001515605.1 Sinocyclocheilus anshuiensis | reverse complement strand
GTACCTGATGGGAGACCTCCTGGGAAAACTAGGTTGCTGTTGGAAGAGGTGCTAGGGAGGCCAGCAGGGGGTGTTCACCCTGTGGTCTGTGTGGGTCCTAATGCCCCAGTATAGTGATAAGGACACTATACAGCACCGTGCACCGTCCTTCGGATGAGACGTTAAACCAAGGTCCTGACTCTCTGTGGTCATTAAAAATTGTCTTTCGA
>NW_015540842.1:3210546-3213137 GCF_001515605.1 Sinocyclocheilus anshuiensis | reverse complement strand
GGCTGCCGTCGCATCATCCAGGTGGATGCTGCACACTGGTGGTGGATGAGGAGATATACCCCCTGACAATGTAAAGCACTTTTGAGTGCCTAGAAAAGCGCTATATAAATGTAATGAATTATTTTATTATTATTATTTGTGCTGAGACTCATCACTTCTCTGAGTGTATATGAGATCAGGTTTAGCTGCAGGGCAGAGGAGTGTTCTGGATTTATGGATGGACTTGTAGGCAACTTACAGCCAGAATCACATGTTTTCCCATGACACTGCCTCTGCTAGAGGTCACAGAGGTCACTGAAGCCTTAATATGACCCTTAGATTAATAATAATAATAATAATTCATTACGTTTATATATCGCTTTTCTGGTGGTGGATGAGGAGATATACCCCCTGACAATGTAAAGCACTTTTGAGTGCCTAGAAAAGCGCTATATAAATGTAATGAATTATTTTATTATTATTATTTGTGCTGAGACTCATCACTTCTCTGAGTGTATATGAGATCAGGTTTAGCTGCAGGGCAGAGGAGTGTTCTGGATTTATGGATGGACTTGTAGGCAACTTACAGCCAGAATCACATGTTTTCCCATGACACTGCCTCTGCTAGAGGTCACAGAGGTCACTGAAGCCTTAATATGACCCTTAGATTAATAATAATAATAATAATTCATTACGTTTATATAGCGCTTTTCTAAGTACTCAAAGCGCTTTACATTGTCAGGGGGTATCTCCTCATCCACCACCTGAGTCTGACATTGACACTTTAAATGACTCCAGTCAAGCCTGGATGAACCGGACACATCAGCTCTGTTTCAGCTTCAACTTAGTGAGCTGCCTCACTGCCCATATAGTAGGGATGGGTCACGATTTTCGAATATTCGATTAGTTGATTTAATTAAAGAATATTGAATAGGTTGTGCGATTATTGTCTTAAAAAATCTCCCCATGTTTTCCGTGCTGATGTGGTGGTGATGCGTTCATGTAAGCAGAGGGTGGTGCTGCCAATAACACACCTAATAGCTGTCAAAGACAACAGAAGAACACATTGTCTGTCTCATGTGCACACTGTAGACTTGCGTGGCATTAAAAAAAGACTGCGGACCACAAAAGAAAAAAGTTCTGTGCGGACCACAAACACCCCTGACTGGGTTAGAGGTGTGGCTGAATCCATATTCAGAAAGGTGCGGAAAACAAATAACGCGTTCGACGGAGCCACTAAAGGGACATGGTTAGCCGCTTGCTAGCGGTAGCCTGTTACATTACAGTACATAACATTTCACTTGCCACATAAACAGAGTAAGGAGAGATGACTGATAGGATGATGGCGAATGATTTGCAGATCCTGAGCACCACTGACAAACATCTAATCTTGTAACATGTGTGGTAAGTACTGCTGAGTGCTGCTCCGTACGTATGAAAGTGAAAGTAAAAAACAAGCGCACGTTCATAAGCGATTTCAATGCCCCGCATATTAATAACGGCTCCCTGATACCTGCAGTTTATATACAGAAGATATACAGAAGATGCTGAAGTATATTTTTTCCTCCCATCTCGTATCTATTCCTTTTAGGGGTTCCATTTTTTTAAATGAAAGTGTCCTAGCCTTATGAGCAGTTGATTTATGCTAATCGATGGACTGTTATGTTAATAAGTGCCGTCATTCGGTTATGTTTATTATATTAATATGTTTCAGCACATTACAGTCATTATATGGCTTGAGTTAACATAGCCTATCTTCTGAATTAAACAGTTTATCATACAGGTTGAAAGCGTGAATCCAGTCTCTCTCCCTCTCTCTCTCTGTTTATGGGTGTTTGTGCTAGGGGTCGACCGATTATCGGCACCGTTATTAAGCATTTTTATGATTATCGGTACTGGTCATTTTCAAAACCGATTCGCCGATAAAATAACTTAATTTTGAAACGCACTATTTGGCTCTGATGCAACCTGTCAGAACTCACCACTCTGTGGCCTAAAGCAATCTCCACCCACCGCCCATCTGATTTGTTAGGAGTCATGAGTCCGAGCAATCAATGCGGAATTCACTCTCACTCCAAAAGCGCTTGCTAAATGGAGCTGCTTCAGTGATCACGCATCAGTTGTCTCTCAAAGGTAAGGCAGCAGCAGACGTTGCTTAATTTGCAATAAATCAAAATCCACTAACGTTACACTGAAGTTGCAAAACACCTCAATATTATCTATGATTTCCGCGATGCCGAAAATGTGGACGGAATCGCGGAATCCAGTCATATAAATGGAATTTACTGTATGACGCGGAATGTCATGGAATTCAAAGTTTGGATGAATTAATCAAAAGTAGGTCAGTACACGTAAATAGTCGCGATATGGACTAGTATCTATAAATATTAAGCCGCAAAAAATACTATTTAAATATGAATCCTGCATGTTATGCGTGTCTCTGTGTATGTAAATGGCACAGAACTGGCGGTTTTGTTTTCTACACAAACAAAGTGTGCGATGCTCGCGGTGATTTCAGCTTAGGGCTGGACGATATGGCCAAAATTGATATCACGATATATTTCTTAATTTCGGTCGATACGATATAATTCCGATATCGATATGAACACTAT
>NW_015540842.1:3199419-3206666 GCF_001515605.1 Sinocyclocheilus anshuiensis | reverse complement strand
ATTCATAAACGAGACACCGCTGTGTTTGAATGGAGATGCGCAGCGGCTGAGCTGTGACTTTGTTTTAAACTATTTTCAACGACGAAATAGAGCAAAATCAGACAATAGTGTTATAGTCAGACAATGTAAGTCACTTAATATTAACTTCTTGTTTATTGAATTGTATTGTATTAAATCAGTATCACATTTACAAGCTCCTTTAAAAATCATTAAAAGCTGTCACTCATCTTAGTTCATCTCGATCTCACATCTATAATCAACGAAGCTCTCTACACTGCGCAATGAATCTCTCACTTTGCTTATGAAAGGATTTATGAGATACGTCTGTGGTACATTACTCAACGCTGCAAAAACACGTAGAAACATTTGAAGCTCCCCTGAGCGCAATCACAAGTATGATGATGATCGGGTCAGTCGCACTGGTGCTCCTAAAAAAATGTTTATAGTCGCACACAGTAGTTTTCAGTCGCAAATGTGACTGAAATGGTCGCACTGTAGAGCCCTGACTGGATAGCTGGCCAATCAGAGCACACCTCGCTTTTCAGACCGATGAGCTTTGTAAAAATCGACACGTTTCAGAAAGGCGGGGCATAGAGGAGAAACAATAATGTACAGTATGTGGAAAATAATCTGTTTTTTGAACCTTAAACCACATAAACACATTTCATTACACCAAATACACAAAATAATGTTCTTTTTAGCAACATCATATGACCCCTTTAAATTAATGCAACATATACGTTTATATATGTAACATATAGGTGTCCACTACCTAACTCTGACTCAAAGGCAGTCTCTTTAGTGAAGTTTACTTTGACTACAGAAGAACAAAAGCTGGAGATATTTAGAGGTGTGGTTGCACAGATCCTTGAACTCTGTCAGCAGTTGAGATGTCTTGGCACTTTGCCATTTCATAAAGCTGTCAAACATCAAGGTTTTTCGTAGTGTGATCTAGGCTACAATTTGTTGTAAACATCATTAAATCTGGTGACAGAAATTGATTCCTAAAAAAAGGTGGGCTGACCTGCCAATCACCTGTTTTCATTGGCTCTCTCTCATTTCCTGGAAGATAATTCTAATATGGTGCTTTTTCACTGCGTGGTACGACTCGGCTCGGCATGGCTCAGTACGGCACGGCACGGTTCGGCTCGGTTTGCGTTTCCACTGCAGTTTAGTATCACTTTAGAGTGGGCGGGATTATTCACATGTCGTTATAGTTGCGCCGCCTCTACTGCCGCGCGACTCCTGAAAAACTTATTCATTCCGCGTCGCCCCATCAAGCTCTCACTGGATCAGCTCCTCTGCTATCAACGAGAGGAACGTCTGTACTTCCTCAACAGACAACGAAACAGCCACTTTTTGGTTGCTAAAAAAAGGTGCGCTCGTTCAAAACAGTTGCGTTCGATCCTTCGCTGGCTGTGCAGATTTAAATCTAGCGGTTCTGTTGTGTTTGTGTCGCAAGTTCAGTGACGCAGGTAGTGACGATTCTCTCCGGCCAATCAGTAATCAGCAGAGTTTACACGTCACGTTTTGGTAACGGTACGGTTCACTTGGAACCTCAACCGAGGTGGTACTAAAAAAGGTACCAGGTACCAGGTACTGTACCCAGTGGAAAACCTCCCAAAAGTGAACCGTACCGAGCCGTACCGTGCCGTACCATGCAGTGGAAAAGCGCCAATAGATATATCCAAGCCTGTTTTATGCTCATCTAGTGGCTTGCTTGTCAAATGACTCATCTGCTTGTCTATAGGTTCCACCTAAAAGTGAGCGAGGGTCAAGGGGGTGTGACATCACAAAGTGGCAAGAAATGAATGAGGATCTAGCATGTGCTTCTTTCGCAATGAAACTCTCCCTTCCTCCCACTCTTCTCCCGGCGGACACACCCTGTTGCTCGGGGACTTGTTCCATGTTTCCAACGTGTTGGATGGAGACCAGGACGCGTCAGAGCTTGGCAGCTCAACCAATCCCATGCCGCCTTATGATACACTGATATAATGATCAGCCAACTTTTGCATGTATCAGTGTGTATTTACAGCAGTCTGAGTAAACATATCCTGAAAGCAGGGCTTTCCCCTCCTGGTCATGTTTAATCAGCTATTTTCTTACAGGGCCGGCCTCGATGATGTCACAGTTTTCTGTGTAAACAGTTTGGAGTGAGCAATGCTCACTCTCTTGGGAAACTGTTAGCTTGAAGCTGAAAATTCAGTCTTATCCCACTACAGTAAGAGATATGTGGGAAAGGGAGTCGGATTGTTTTGATAAATGTTATGAATCTACATTTGGCTGTGAGAAGTCATGTTGTAAGAGCACATGCTTCTGTGCTTCTTCATGTTTATGTGGTTTTGAAGGCTGGATGGTTTCTTGAGGAGAGTGGCTTGAGAAATAGCTTTAATATGGCATAGCCGTGTTTGAGAAAGTGAAATTATTATTATTTTCTTTCATAATATTGGCTGTTTACAGACTGCACACCAGTTAAACATTGAACCCAAATATGTACTCTAGACCATACTCTGTACTGCACTTCAGCGAGTTGGTGTTTATTTTATCTTATGCATATTAAGCCCTTAAACATACTATATGTTAGGGGTTTTCAACCTTCACAGACCCAGGGAGAATAAGTAAAGTTTCTCAGTGACATTTTATAATGACAAGGAGTGTACAATATATTTTGAACCAATATAATTCTGTGATGGGGCTTAATTGCGGCTAATATTTAACCCTTTAAGAGCATTATTTCTTGAAGAATACTTCAATTAAAATAACTACAGCTCTCATCTCATCTACTCAGTTTTTTTTTTTTAAATCAGACTTGCATTTCATTATTATCATAGCATGATCTTTAGCTTGCATCTATAGCATTTGTCTTCATCTTTTGGACCTTAAATGTTGGTAATGCAAAACATGGTTAAACATTTTGGATTTCAAATTTAGCAGTTTATTAGCTGATAATGAGAAAGTGAAAATGAGAAATCGTCTGAGCATAGAAGAGGAACATGTGCCCATTGCCAGCTCCTGCTGTTTGTTTTGTGTGTGTTTGTGTGAGGTGGTTTATCCACATCACTGGTTGACTTTAACTGGCCTGTGTTGAATGTGTTGCCTAACTGTAGTTCTGACCCACTGGATGGGTTTGTCTCTGAATCTGTAGTCCGATATCAGTGCAGTTACACAGAATCTTTGAGTCAGTGGTGCGGCATTGATTCCACCGTCTGTCACGCCAGACACGTCTCGAAAACAAAGCCCTCCAGACATCCAGTTGCGACATGAAACCTCCTTTTTCCGTTTAGAGAAGATTTAGATGTCATGCATGCACAGACACACTAGTGCTTGACCCAGCATACTTTTTTTATACACTGTGGGTGTTATACATGGATTAAAAAGTAACTTGTCTGTTCATCAAGTAAATTTTTTTAGGCATCAAAATATTCCTTTAGTGTGACTGTCCTAGACAAGTACAATTAAAATACATCTTATTTTTTATATAATTTTACTTTTTACTTTTATGTTTAACCAAAAGTATCTGAAATAAATCTGTAATTTTTATTTTTTTCCCCAAACTTTTGTATTTTTTGTAAATTATCAAGCATACATTTTTTGAAAATTTGTCATACTTATAATAGGGTGACTGTACATCCTCTTTTTCCCTGACATGTCCTGGCCAGGATTACTAAATACTAAAATGTCTGGGTTTTGGCTTTTTTTCTTTTTTATTATTGACACTCTATAAGTCCTCATACACTATATGTACCCGTATTTGCATTGCTTTGACCGTCCTTTATTGATCCTACCTTCTCAGATGCTACAATTTGTCAACTATGTAGAGCCTTCACGCTATTGGTCAAACTACTTTTTATTATAAAGTGTGAAGTATAAAGACAATAGTAAAACAAAGCCAAAACCTTGACATTTTAGGCATTTTAGAAATCCTCGCCAGGACTTGTACGGGAAAAAGAGAAACTTTATAATCTACTGAAAACCTAAAATGTAACTGCTCATTTCTCATTTCTGTGTGTGTGTTTTGTTAGTGTGTGTGTTGTGCAGCCATATCACCCTGTAGCCCAAGCCTGGTTGCCCACTGAAGCTAAGCAGGGCTGAGCCTGATCAGTACCTGGATGGGAGACCTCCTGGGAAAACTAGGTTGCTGCTGGAAGAGGTGTTAGTGAGGCCAGCAGGGGGTGCTCACCCTGTGGTCTGTGTGGGTCCTAACGCCCCAGTATAGTGACGGGGACACTATACTGTCAACAAGCACCGTCCTTCGGATGAGACGTTAAACCAAGGTCCTGACTCTCTGTGGTCATTAAAAATCCCAGGATGTCTTTCGAAAAGAGTAGAGGTGTGACCTCGGCATCCTGGCCAAATTTGCCCATTGGCCTCTGATCATCATGGCCTCCTAACAATCCCCATATCTGCTGATTGGCTTCATCACTCGGTCTCCTCTCCACCAATAAGCTGGTGTGTGGTGGGCGTTCTGGCGCACTATGGCTGCCGTCGCATCATCCAGGTGGATGCTGCACACTGGTGGTGGATGAGGAGATATACCCCCTGACAATGTAAAGCACTTTTGAGTGCCTAGAAAAGCGCTATATAAATGTAATGAATTATTTTATTATTATTATTTGTGCTGAGACTCATCACTTCTCTGAGTGTATATGAGATCAGGTTTAGCTGCAGGGCAGAGGAGTGTTCTGGATTTATGGATGGACTTGTAGGCAACTTACAGCCAGAATCACATGTTTTCCCATGACACTGCCTCTGCTAGAGGTCACAGAGGTCACTGAAGCCTTAATATGACCCTTAGATTAATAATAATAATAATAATTCATTACGTTTATATAGCGCTTTTCTAAGTACTCAAAGCGCTTTACATTGTCAGGGGGTATCTCCTCATCCACCACCTGAGTCTGACATTGACACTTTAAATGACTCCAGTCAAGCCTGGATGAACCGGACACATCAGCTCTGTTTCAGCTTCAACTTAGTGAGCTGCCTCACTGCCCATATAGTAGGGATGGGTCACGATTTTCGAATATTCGATTAGTTGATTTAATTAAAGAATATTGAATAGGTTGTGCGATTATTGTCTTAAAAAATCTCCCCATGTTTTCCGTGCTGATGTGGTGGTGATGCGTTCATGTAAGCAGAGGGTGGTGCTGCCAATAACACACCTAATAGCTGTCAAAGACAACAGAAGAACACATTGTCTGTCTCATGTGCACACTGTAGACTTGCGTGGCATTAAAAAAAGACTGCGGACCACAAAAGAAAAAAGTTCTGTGCGGACCACAAACACCCCTGACTGGGTTAGAGGTGTGGCTGAATCCATATTCAGAAAGGTGCGGAAAACAAATAACGCGTTCGACGGAGCCACTAAAGGGACATGGTTAGCCGCTTGCTAGCGGTAGCCTGTTACATTACAGTACATAACATTTCACTTGCCACATAAACAGAGTAAGGAGAGATGACTGATAGGATGATGGCGAATGATTTGCAGATCCTGAGCACCACTGACAAACATCTAATCTTGTAACATGTGTGGTAAGTACTGCTGAGTGCTGCTCCGTACGTATGAAAGTGAAAGTAAAAAACAAGCGCACGTTCATAAGCGATTTCAATGCCCCGCATATTAATAACGGCTCCCTGATACCTGCAGTTTATATACAGAAGATATACAGAAGATGCTGAAGTATATTTTTTCCTCCCATCTCGTATCTATTCCTTTTAGGGGTTCCATTTTTTTAAATGAAAGTGTCCTAGCCTTATGAGCAGTTGATTTATGCTAATCGATGGACTGTTATTTTAATAAGTGCCGTCATTCGGTTATGTTTATTATATTAATATGTTTCAGCACATTACAGTCATTATATGGCTTGAGTTAACATAGCCTATCTTCTGAATTAAACAGTTTATCATACAGGTTGAAAGCGTGAATCCAGTCTCTCTCCCTCTCTCTCTCTGTTTATGGGTGTTTGTGCTAGGGGTCGACCGATTATCGGCACCGTTATTAAGCATTTTTATGATTATCGGTACTGGTCATTTTCAAAACCGATTCGCCGATAAAATAACTTAATTTTGAAACGCACTATTTGGCTCTGATGCAACCTGTCAGAACTCACCACTCTGTGGCCTAAAGCAATCTCTACCCACCGCCCATCTGATTTATTGGGAGTCACGAGTCCGACCAATCAATGCGGAATTCACTCTCACTCCGAAAGCGCTTGCTAACTGCAGCTGCTTCAGTGATCACGCATCAGTTGTCCCTCAAAGGTAAAGCAGCAGCAGACGTTGCTTAATTTGCAATAAATCACAATCCACTAACGTTACACTGACATTGCAAATTACCTCAATATTATCTATGATTTCCGTGATGCAGAAAACGCGGACAGAATCGCGGAATCCAGTCATATAAATGGAATTTACTGTATGACGCGGAATGTCATGGAATTCAAAGTTTGGATGAATTAATCAAAAGTAGGTCAGTACACGTAAATAGTCGCGATATGGACTAGTATCTATAAATATTAAGCCGCAAAAAATACTATTTAAATATGAATCCTGCATGTTATGCGTGTCTCTGTGTATGTAAATGGCACAGAACTGGCGGTTTTGTTTTCTACACAAACAAAGTGTGCGATGCTCGCGGTGATTTCAGCTTCTGTCGTCTCACTACATGAGGACATAAATACATGAACAACATCTCCAGAACTGCTCTGACGCTCTCTGAGAGTCACTTCATGATCATTTGATAGTTTAATTTGAGTAAAACTATCGCAGTTTTTCCCACAGACTTGTGGAGGCATATATATGCAAATTCATTCTCTGCCAGTAGGAGGCGCTGTTGGAGTGGTAGAGATCAAGGTTTCCCCGGTAATGCTGTACACAAAGCAGCGCTCCGCTCACAAATGCTGCTTTATCAGATATTACATGCAAGATGAAATGAAAATGACATCCAACATTTTCTGAAGACAGTCGGGTTCCTTCAGAAATACAGTGATATAAAAACACCCGCACCGGTTTTCAATTTTGAAACGTGCAGTGCTCATGTTTATTCCACAAAGTCAAAGCCTTTTGGAAAATCTATTTGTGGCGGTCAGTTTTAATATTGTGGCGGGCACCACAAATAAATCAATGGATGGGAAACACTTACATAGGCTACAGAAACTTAAAAGTTCCTCATGGCAACCCGTCAAAATATAAGTTCGGGTTAGCTTAAAGAAATTATCAGAAATATATTACTGTGGTGCAGTATGATA
>NW_015540842.1:3197853-3199398 GCF_001515605.1 Sinocyclocheilus anshuiensis | reverse complement strand
ATACAGTGGCCCCACTTTTAACTCTCTCTTTATATTACCCTTATTGTAGATGGATGCACAGAGGAAGACAAGAGTAAGAAGTGCAGTGTGGGAGTACTACACTCAACCAAAACCAGGAAAGGACAGTTTTTGTCAGAGCCCTTGTTATTCTTAATTTTGACATTAATTTTCATTTTTACACCAGTTCAAAATATCGGATATCGGTCTACTTGAACTGTAATAATCGGTATCGGCATCAGCCCTGAAAAACACATATCCCCTAGTTTGTGGCCCCACTTTTAACTCTCTCCTTATATTACCCTTATTGTAGATGGATGCACAGAGGAAGACAAGAGTAAGAAGTGCAGTGTGGGAGTACTACACTCAACCAAAACCAGGAAAGGACAGTTTTTGTCAGAGCCCTTGTTATTCTTAATTTTGACATTAATTTTCATTTTTACACCAGTTCAAAATATCGGATATCGGTCTACTTGAACTGTAATAATCGGTATCGGCATCAGCCCTGAAAAACACATATCGGTCGACCCCTAGTTTGTGCGTGCATGCGGGGGAGGGGTGTGATTTTCGAATAATAATCAAATAATACCCAGTGATTTTCGAATATTATTTTTGCTTGGAATGCACATCCCTACTATATAGGCAGCTGCCTCCTAAAGGTCAGATCCATAAGTCACTGATTTGATACTCTCTAGTTAAATAGCACTCATAATGCAAAGCGCACAGGGCATTGAAAATTGATTTTAATTTAATCAGGAAGGTGATGCATCAATGCATATACATGGAAGAATGGAAGACACATTTAAAAAATATTAAATTTTTAATTGATGCATTTCGGTAAATATTTATTAATGTTTTACATGCATTTTTGTAGGTATGCACTGAATGTTTGGCAACCGAAATTATTCGGCTGAAAATAGCAAAAAAAAAAAGCTCTTTTGGTGTTTGGCCAAATAAGTTAAAAGGCCAAGTAAATTGTACCGAACAATGACGTGACATGATCAAATAGAGGCGCGCACTAATGCAGCAAACATGTCGGCAGTGTGAAAGCATTTAAAAGTGTCCGAGAAAGACCGATAGCGACAAGCACCCACAGCGAGAGACTGTTTAGTGTTGCATCGCATGTCTTCGATGAGAAGAGGGAGGGTGGTTGTTGCTTTTTACTGTATGATGATTGAAATCGCAAAATTGCCTTAAACAATAGGTAAATAAATTGCAGAATGTTATGTTTTATAATACACGCATGAATCTGACAGCGCTGCATGAGCTCGCGGCTCTGTCTGCTTGTTAGCCAGGGTTCAAAGTAGTGCTGGGCGGTATACCGGTTCATACCGAATACCGATGCATGAAAAAAAAAATACCGTCTTGTACCGTGAAACCGGTACAATTTTGAAAAATACTAGCTCAAAGTCCAAAGCACGAGGAAAATCTGCGCTGAAACAGTGATACTTGTCAGTTGCTCTGTAACATTTTTATTAATTTTTTTAAAGGCATGTGACAATATGATACGTGCGACAAACATCTTCCCAAATTCGTAATGAGAATCAT
>NW_015540842.1:3190683-3197626 GCF_001515605.1 Sinocyclocheilus anshuiensis | reverse complement strand
CAATAATAATGATAATAATAATTACAACAGCTCTATTAATACATTTATTATAACATTCACACATAGTCTTCAGATTGGGATCTGTAATATATTTTAATATTTTAAAAGAATTCTCTTCTGCTCAGCAAGGCTGCTTTTATTTTTACAGTAAAAAATACATGCCCGATTCAAGTCTCAAAAATGGCCAAAAAATATTATTTTTAGGGCCCGATACTGAGCTCCTGTACTCGTACTCGTTAAAATGCCCCGATACCAAACGCGATACCACACAGCATTAAATCATAAAAATAAGACCATTTATAGGGGCATTCACTATAAACATCATTTATTTTCAACCTTAGGCATACACGACTTTCTGGCGAAAGTTAATCTAGCAGCCTGTGTGAAATGTGCTAGGCTGTGCTACTTGTCCCTCTCATTCTGCACCAGTACAAATACGCTTTGCGCGTGTTTTGCTTGCTTGAGTGTTCGTAGCACGTTTCAGATGGAAAAAAACACAACTTCTGTTTCTGAAAATATCCCAGTTAGGAAATTTATAACGAGTGGTTCCCTGCATTATTACATCATAATTAAGTGTGAAAATAACCGAAGGATATACAGTCACACCAAAAATTATTCAGAGACTAGATATAGATTTTTTTTACTAGTGGGTGCAGGACACTGTAGTTCATTTATGTAAGAGAGGATAGCAAAATAAAGTAAACTGTGACAAATTATATCCACGACAGCATGCCCAGGAGACTACAGGCTGTCATTAAGGCTAAGGGTAGTTACTATTTTTTTGATTGTTGTGTAAATACTGTCATACAGTTGTCTGAATTATTTTTGGTTGATTGTAATCCATTACATACCTTTCTATCAAAGTTATCTGACATTATCAAGCTGAATTTGTTCTGACACAGTTTAACTCTGAGTTCTTGTCATATTTTATTACCATTTTCTAAACTATAGCAAATAAACTGCGATAATGAGAGAAATGTTGAAGGTGTCTGAATAAAATTTGGTTTGACTGTATCTATTTGATAAATTAAGTTAACCAACTAACATTATACATACTCTTTGTTTCTGTACCCAATATTTAAAAAATTTACAAATGCAATAAAAATATCGGTATCGGTAAGTATCAAAAATAAAAGTATCGGTATCGGGCGAGTATGGGAAAAAGTGGTATCGGTGCATCCCTAATAATTTTACTAACTTATTAATTTTAAGTTAAATTGTGCTTTGTTGGTATAATGTCTGCTAGAATGTTAAAAACTGTTCAGTGTTAAGTAAATATTTTTTAATTGTTGTTTTGTAATTTATTTTTTCTTTGAAAAGCAAGACAAAACCGTGAAAAGCACATTTTGGCTATTTAATTTATGCAATGGTGGAAAAACACTGGCAAAATACATGGGGAAAAAATGCGAAAAACCATGTTTGTTATTTGGCCTTCGGCCCAGTGTTTCATTTTGTTCTGCTTCGGCCAAGAATTTTCATTTCGATCCATCCCTACATTTTTGTACTGAGCTTGTTGCAGTGCATTCTGGAATTGTGTTGTCAGTAAGGGATGCTGCCTGAGAATTTGGCAAAAACAAGGTTTCTTTGGAGGCAGCACAATTAAGTTACCTATTTTTTGGAACAACCATACTGCTGGGCCTGTGATGCCTAAACTGCCTCTGTAGACACCTTATTATGTTTTGAAATGGAGCAATCAAATCTAAACATTTCCATTACAGCTTCTGTATGAATCATCCATCACACATGGTGATCATATGAATGTAGCATTGTTTAGTCGTTTCCGTTTTGTTGTCAGTGTAATGTATTATGACTGTTGTGAAAGTGTTTTGGGGAACTGATGTGGGACAGAGTACGTTTGACAGAAGTTAAAGGGGGCATAACACACACAGTTTCACCCAATCTCATGTTAATCTTGAGAACCTATAGAGCAGTACTGTATCCTTCATATCTCCAAAAAGTCTTTAGTTTTATCATATTTATAAAAGAAAGATACAGCTTTACGATTCTCTCCGGAAAAAGCCGAGCTCCTGGAGGCACGCCGTGGGCGGAGCTAAAGAGTGACGAGCACTTGGGCGCCGAATGCCAACAAAACAGACATTTGATGCCGTTTCACTTACCATCTGCAGTTCTGAATCATGACCGGGATCTTTTATAGTTGGGACCGCTCCATCTTTCAGTATCAATTGATGTGCAAATCCAGCGTCGAACTGGGCCTTGTTTATAAAACGTTCGTCAACAAACACACTTGTGAAACTCCTTTGCTGCCCCGGAAAAACAAACTGTATCCACTGTTTACATAATGCTGGGTTCTTTAGGAAGCTGAACAAAGTTATCTTTCCATTACAACCAAAAACACACTTCTTTGGATTTGAGACATTCTTCCCGAGCAAGTCCGGTGCAGCGCTGCTGCCGGATGAAGTGCGTTGATGGGCGCGATCTCGCTCTCACTCTGGTCGATGCGTGCGTGGGCGTGCTCTTCTGGGAGAAATGCCCATATAAGGAGTTCCACCCTCATCTACGTCAGCATGAGAATCCAACTCTTTAACAGTGTAAACAACTCTGAATGCATGAAACAGCATTGTACCCCCCCTTTAAAGCACTATAGAGGTTTCATGGAGGGATCCAGTCTGGTCTCTTATGAATGCTGTGGTTTGGGGAATGGGCTGATGTTTTTGTCATAGAGACCAAGGGAATTTATGGAAGAGAGAATCATGCTGACCCTCGGCAGTTTAGCTCTAGTTCAGGCTTGTCTGTTTCTCTCACGGACCTATAACAGACCCGGCTCCCCGGGGTCCATGTTCATCTGCATTAGAGAGACTGTAACCCTCACATGCACGAACAAGTAGACACACACACATGTTCTTAAAGTCTTCTAAAGCCACACCCTTGCATGGCCTGTTCATTAGTCGCTTTGGGGAAGCTTACCGAGGTGTAGTGTCCTGATTTAGCCGGTTAAATGAGGCCGGAGCCCCGTAGGGACGTGTCTGCAATAGTCTGAAACACGGACACACATACTTATCAAAACTGAATGTGCTGCAATGCAGTCGATGTATAGCACCCATGATTGATAGATAGATAGATAGATAGATAGATAGATGGATGAAGTGGTTTGAAGATAGAAGTGGTTATAGAGAGACAGAAGAGGTTATAGATAGATATAGACAGAAGAAGTTATAGATAGATTGATATAGATCGAAGTAGTTATAGATAGATAGTAATGATTATAGATACAGTAGATGGAAGTGATTATAGGTAGATATAGATAGAATAGATAGAAGTTATTACAGCTAGAAGTGAAACGATTATAAATAGATAAAAACAATAGAAGTGGTTGTAGATATTTGTTTTAGGTAGATGTGAATATAGATAGATATAGAGAAAAGTGATAGATAGTTCACGTTTTTCCAGTTATTATTTAGTTGTTACATATTTAATTTTTATTTAATTTAACAAATGTTTTTTAGTGATAACACGTTGTCAAGGTCCAAGTTTTGCGAAATATTGGCACCTTACAGTTTAAATTGTGTGGTTTGACTTTTTGTACCGGTATACCACACAATCTTAGTCTGTCCTCCCATTTGTAGTTGTTGCACATTGAATGAATTCAAAACGAATGATTCGTGGTTGCTTTGTCGGTGCAAATCGCAGCCAGAGTGAACACCCATGTAGTGCGGTGACTCAGTTTTGTATCCTGTGTTTGATTTACAGTTGATGTTCCTCCGTCTATGATGTGTTCATATCTCAAAGTTTTCTATCAGAGAGTGAATCATACCATTCACACAGTCGCATATTATTGTTTTAGTACATTCAGTGGAAAATGCTCCCCCAACTTTTCGTTTATTTAGAGGATTAGTGGCTAAATTCACACATTGTTTCAATTGCTAGCATTCCCCTGGTGCTAACGCAGGCTTGTTGGGTTGTTTCATTGTTACTGGGACTGCAGAGCTTTTATTGAGCCGTTGATGGCCGTTGAACTGCCTCGGTGTGTAAATATTGAAAGCAGGAACACATCTGTGAGCACTTCAGTGATGGAGAGTGTCAGCCTGCTGAATGCTAGTGACACGACTCTTTAAACAGTGCGCTTTACAAACCAGCAGATCTCAAAGGTCAGTGTGATTGATTTGTTTGGTGCTCTAACTATGACTGATCTCACTTGTTCGACTGAAGACCAACCTGCTGAAGGATGTGTGTCTGTCTTCCTGTTTCTTTTAACTGTATTTCAGGAATGATCATCACTCTCATCCACTACTGAAGTTTAATCAGCCTGATAGTCTAATAGTCACATAGCCTGTTATTAGAGCTAATGGTCTCTCATTATGTGAAACAACAAGCTGCAGTTCAAACAATCAGCTTTTACTCTCCGACCCTGATTGTAATCATAAAGTGATGGTATCCAGGATGTAGCCCTGTAGTGTAGCATTATTGGCTCTGCTGTACTGAATTCTCTTCTGTTGGAAGGATTAAATACAGATTACAGGGAATTCCTGCCTCTTTGATTTTATCCTCTCAGCTCTTCTAGTACAGAGCCAAGCTCATTAATAATAATCATAACTAATAATAGTATTATTATTTAATATTTAGAATGATAGAAAATTTGTATTTTTACATATTATTTTATATAATTATATTTATATATAATGCTATATAGTCTGATAATCTGCTATATAATAACAATGTAATAATAAGGTAGAATTATTCATATTAACATTTAGATTTATAATTTTCTCATATTTATTTATTTATTATTACTATGATAATGTGCTGTATAATTTATGAATATAGTCCATAAAGTAGTGCAGTGTTTTCATTTATATTAAAATATAAAGTATTTAAATATCATTTAGCTAAAAATAAACAACAAAAATCAATAACAAAAGTTACAAGGTTCACAACAAATTTAATAACATTAAATAGAAGAGCAGTTCTTTTTTATTTATTTATTGGTTTATTTAGATGGAAACGGTGCAAAAATCATGATTGCGGCCAAGAAGGAGCTGAAAAATTTGTATTGTACATATAGAGAGTGTAGAATATGCTAATTTGCATTTCGCATCCATAGGCTTTGCTTAAAGTAATAATGCTAAATAAATATTAATAATAATAATAATAATAGTAATAACAATAATAATAAATTGATTACCTATTTTAGGGTTGCTCCAAACCCTGGCAACGTATAATTCGATTTTTTTTTTTAATTAAAACGCTTATGTCATGTTTTGCTTTCATTTCAGTTTAGGAAGCTGAACAAAGTTATCTTTCCATTGCAACCAAAAACACACTTCTTTGGATTGGAGACATTCTTCCCGAGCAAGTCCGGTGCAGCGCTGCTGCCGGATGAAGCGCGTTGATGGGCGCAATCTCGCTCTCACTCTGGTCGATGCGTAGATCTGATGCGATGCGAGATAAAATAATTATCAGTATATAGCACATAATCATAGTATGTAGATTTAATATATAATAATAATAATAATAGTAATTTGAATTTTAAATGTAAATGTTATTGAGCTAAAAATAAAAAAATTAACAAAAAAAATGAAAGAGTTACAAAGTGTCCATTAAAGTTGTGTCATTTATTAGAAAAGTGGTTCTTTATTTTATCTTTTAAATGTAACTTTTTCCTTGCATTTAGGTGGCTTTAATTCTTATATTAAAAATTGTAGACAGTTGAACATCTCAGAACAGGCCAAAAGAACAGGCCCCAATCATGCTACAACCGCCGTAGGCTGTTGGTCACCTCATTTTCATTCTTTGTAATGTGTTTGTCTCCTAAAATTACTGTCATTAGTGCCAAACATTTATATTTAAAAGAGACTATGACTGTGTGTTCAAACCTAGTGAGCTACCTACATAGAAAGCGAACAAACCAATGAGGGCAAAAAATGCTGTCTAAGTTAGAAGCTCCCTTGGTTTTGGAGACACTTGGTTTGACACTTGGTATTTCCTCTCTCTTGGGAAATAATCAGTTGGCATGGCTTGACAGAGGTTTTCTTTATTTTCTTGTCGGCATCCAATCTGTTTATCCATCAGTGCTCTATGCTGCTCACGAGGAGATTTTTTTCACCCCGGAAGCTACAGACCAGACTGTCGCCCATACATGAAGAACCGGAAATCACCCACTACAATCAGCACCTTGTTTTGGTTGTCCTCCTCTAGGGCTGTGCAAAAATCGAATGCGATTTTCATGTGCATCTCGTCAGTAAAGCCGGTTCTGTGATTAGTAGTAAATCTCCAGCACGTGCTTTCAGATGGAGCGGCATTTACTACACAGAGCCGTAGTTCACTGACAAGCTACGCAAAATCGCATTCAAAATCGCAGGCGATTCATTGCCGATTATGAACGCGATTTTGCATCGCTTGTCAGTGAACTACGGCTCTGTGTAGTAAATGCCGCTCCATCTGAAAGCACATGCTGGAGATTTACTACTAATCACAGGAGCGGCTGACGAGATGCGCATGAAAATCGCATTCGATTTTTTGCACAGCCCTATCCTCCTCATGTGATCACACAGATTGCAGTGTTCAGCATCATAACACTACACATGTGGGTGAGATATACGGTATGGCCCTGCTAGATCCTGCTTCTTAGTTGATTCAGATCATCTCTTTGAACTGCAGACACACAAACAGAATTAGGATTGATTGATTCCCTGCACTGCCACACTCATTTTACCTTTAAGTGCTATAGACTCCTCGATATCCACACTGTTGAGTAGAGTGGTTTGAAATGAGACGCAGTAGGCGGGTTGTTTGCATGTGGCGTGAGAGTGGTGGTAATGATGGTTGTGAAAGCTGACAGGAAGTGATATCAGCACCAGACACCCTGTCTTGCACCTGCATAAAAACTCACCATTGTAGTGCAGTGCAAATGGCCACCACATAACACTGGTGTGCAAAAAATAAGCAGAAATTTACTGGTCTGCAGTGGTTGTGTAATATGATGTCA
>NW_015540842.1:3189217-3190361 GCF_001515605.1 Sinocyclocheilus anshuiensis | reverse complement strand
AATATGCAGCAAAGATGCATTCCTGCCTTCAGGACACTTATTCTTCTTCTTTGGCACTGTGTTTTTATGAGTAACACTGAATGGCTGTTAAGCAGCTTTTGTGAGGGTGTTTATTAAGAGTCCTCTTAAATCAGTTGGACTGAATACAGAGCCTTGATAAGTGTTTTCAGTGTAGGGAACAGTCGTTTAGGGTTTCTTTTATTGGGAAGACCTGTTTGCTTCAGTGAACCAGTTTTCAGTCAGATCACAGGTTTGTCGAGTCATCACTGAGAAGTGTTGCTGAAAAAAATGTGCAGCTTTTTTTTTGTTTGTAAAATACTATCATTCTATCATGATGTTTTCAATTATGTTATGTAGATTGCCTCAAGTATGTTTACGGTTCCAATATGTTGCTCTCCTGACAGTTTAACTACTCAAGTTCTTCCTTAAAGGGTGTTTAAGCAATTAAATCACTGGAGGTCATCGATTTTCATGCATCATGAAGCGGATCATGTTTTGCTTGAATATATGTCACAATAAAAGATGATCACAATTTGTTTCATGCCGTTTAAAAAAAATGAGTTTTTAAAAAGATGTACAGTAATTGAATCATTAATTGAATCAAATAAAATTTCATTGTGATTTTAATCAAATTAAATCATTCTAAATATGACCTATGAATCATGAATTGAATCATCTTTCGAATCGTTCAATCGTCTCGATGACATGAGGTTAAACTGCTCAACATTGTTGAATTCCCAATTGATGGTGTTGTTTATCATCTCAAATTGCTCTGAAAATGAACAACTTGCAGTCACTTTTTCATTGCAAATCACTGTCAGTCAGTGCGAAAACCTTTTTGCAGTTCAGTGTTTTGCAACCATTGAAAATTGAAATATGTCAAATAACAAAACTAAACTGAAATTTTAAAACAAATAAATAATACAAATAAAAGAAATCTCTGGCAACCACTGTATTTTAATCACAATCCAAACAAAGATGCTGCATACATAAAGCACGCGCAGCTTTTAATTCCAATGACAAGTCACTCAGATATCACTAAACTGAAAGAAATGGTGTAGAATTTACATTAAAACAATGTTCGCTCGGACATTGTGAGTACAACTGACATGGTTTCTAAGAAAAAAAATCATATATATATATA
>NW_015540842.1:3185945-3188986 GCF_001515605.1 Sinocyclocheilus anshuiensis | reverse complement strand
AAAAACATATATATATATATATATATATATATATATATATTCGTGTGTATTTTATTCACATATCTTTATTTTTTCATTATCTGTCTGTTGATGTCTCTGTGTACTAAAAGCTTCTGTCGCCAAAACAAATTCCTTGTATGTGCAAACACTTGCCAAAAAAACTCATTCTGATTCTGATTTTGAAAAGTAACATACTGAATTAAGTTTCAGACATTTTGAAGTGGAAATACTAAAATGGTATTTTCTTATAAAATGTACTGCAATAATCATTGTAGTTTGGACTTACTTAACCCCTCACTTAGCTTTGTTTATTAGGCGGTGTACGAGTTAAACAAGGACATCACCTCAGCAACTGTTTAACTGTTGCAGAATGAGAGCCGTTAGCTGATGGGAATTATGTTTAGCATGGGCTAGATTATGAAAAATCATCAGGCAAGTTATTTATATTCCTGTCTTTCTTGGGGCCTTCACCTCATTTTAGAGACCGCAAAAGTCTGAAGCCTAGCAACCCGCAGAAAAAAAACAGCACTCCTGTGGTGGGGTATTCAGCAGCCTCTTAGTCAGGTTCTTTGTTTTTGCCCTCACTTACTTGTGTGTGTGTGTGTGTGTGTGTCTGTTCTCATTGAACTTCCTCCCTTGTGCTCATGAGTTTTTCCAGTCACCCTGGGGCCCAATGGAGCAGGAAGCCCCACAAGCTTATCATTTCCTCTGCTACTGGCTTTGCCTGAGTCTTTCTTGGTAAACACACTCACACACACAGATCCTGACAGGCCTTTAGGGTGAATCCAAGCGCTGACACACTGACACAGATAACAGCGTGGACGTTAAACAGGTATTTGTAGAAACACGCACATCGGGGCCGCTCATGGTGTGCTTGTGTGTCCGTTCAGTGTGAAGTCTGTGCTTTGAGTCCTGAAGGGAACTGGCTAGCTATCCCATTTGGCCACCATTGCCATTCTGCTAGCCAGTTGGCCCCAGTCATCATCCAATCAGCACATTCCTCCCCATGAATACACTGGGACCACTTTTGGCAGGCCACGCTGGGTGGGGTAATGTTCATATCCTGTGCGCTGACCCTTACACACACACTTGTATGAGACATCACAGCCGTCACAATAGACCAAAGTTTATTTTCTCTCGAGTTTGTCAGCCGATCAGTTACAGTCAGGCATGATTCCGCAGTCGTAAATAGACAGGTACGTGTAGACGAACAGATGAAAGGACGTGAGAAAGGGAGGGAAAGAATTGCTCTTTAGAGGAGAACGAGTGGGCACAAAGCTCCCTCAGTGCTGGAGTGGCACTGCCAGTTTGTGCAGACCTGTTGTTGTGCAAACACAGACCCTGCTCTGTGTGTGTGTGACCCAGCTGCCCTCCCAGCGTTACATCAGTCTCCCACATCACCCACACACACAATGAGACTCCAGTCAGCCATCCCTCCATATGCCCAGCACGCTGCCCGCATGCAAAAAGCAGCTTTACGCTCACACACGTGTGTGTGTGTGTGTGTGTGTGTGTGTGTGTGTGTGTAGTGTTTTTAGCTGAGCTCTTTCTTAGTGCGGTTTGAGACAAGCAACTCTATTACTGTTGCTGATACTTATGTTTAGGTATTTGATAAAATCCCTAAACCTAAGTAAACTTTGGCATGTAAACCATCCTGTGCTGTATGCGTTTTGAACACTCCCCATAATGCTGTTCCAAACCATTTCAATCTCTTTGTGGAAGGTATTTTTAAAAATGTTGTTTTGGACAACATATGCTTTCATTGTATGGACAAATGTCAAATTATCTTCTTTTATGTTCCACTGAAGAAAAAGTTGTATTGGTTTAGAACAACATGAGGGTAAGTGATTGAGAAAATTTTTATTTTGGGTGAACTGTCCCTTTGAATTGAAGGAAGAACTCAAGCCATATCTAGAATATCATCTTCAGAACACACTGCTAACTCCATAGTAATGCCCTAGTAACTACCTAGAACACCTGGCATTTCTGGGCAACTCTCTAGAAAACCATATTAACAACATAGCAGCAACATAGTAATGCCCTGGCCACTACCTATAACACCATAGCAATGCCCTGAAAACTCTCCGGAACACCTTATTAAAGGGATAGCTCACCCAAAAATGAAAATTCTGTCATTAATTACTCACCCTCATGTCGTTCCAAACCCGTAAAACCTTTTCGGAACACAAATTAAGATATTTTTGATGAAATCGGATAGCTCTCTGACCCTGCATAGACCGCAACATAACTGACACGTTCAAGGCCCAGATAGATAGTAAGGACATTATTAAAATAGTCCATGTGACATCAGTAGTTTAACCTTAATTTTATGAAACTACGACAATATTTTTTGTGCGCAAAAATAACATTTAAAATGTTTGAATAAGGAATGTTGTGTGTGTGTGTGTGAGAGCTGTCACATACTGAGCAGAGGGGGCAGGAAAGGGCTGTTGTGTTTCTAGGCCACATTCTTAAGCGGAGAGAGTAACCAGGCATGAAGTCTGTGCTCAATGTGGCCCGTCCCTTCTCATACAACCACAGAAAGAGCCATTTCTCTCTCGCTCTTTCTTTCTCTCGCTCTCCCTCTCTCTCTCTCTTTTCTCTGCTTGCTTTCTTTTTTTCTCCCCTCTCATAGCTGAACTGGCCCACTTGGCCCCTCTGACCTGCCTCCTTTTCACTTCCTTTTTTCTGCGAAGTTCATGCTGACATGTTGCATGTTGATTTTTCAGCATAAACACCATTGTGTGTAATCTTATCACCTGAAGCTGACAGCTGTCTCCTAGACGGACCAGATCTGGTTTAGAAAATTACCGGGAGCCTGGTCGTATCCTCTAGAATAACGACAGTCGTCAGCAGATCTGTCACTCCTGGTTTTATTTAGGTCCGATTTGGCTGCGTAACGCGCTTTGCCTCAAACTTGCCATAGGCCACGAGGTGTGAATCTCATCCAGCCGTGTGCCACTGGAGTTTAGGAGCTACTTGTTTGCCACAGCTTAGAGGAGACGTGTGTGTGTGTGTGTGTGTGTGTGTGTGTGTGTGTG
>NW_015540842.1:3182378-3185874 GCF_001515605.1 Sinocyclocheilus anshuiensis | reverse complement strand
TATATATATATATGTGTGTGTGTGTGTGTGTGTGTGTGTGTGTGTGTGTGTGTGTGTGTGTGTGTGTGTGTGAATATTGGTGAGAGAGGCGTGTTTTGTTTTGTGTAAGTTTGAGGAGCTCTCAGAGTGGACTTTGATGGTAATAGGCCAAAAACTACTTGAAGAGAAATTAGAAAATGAACAGAATCAAGGTAGATCCATGTGATGGTGACTCGCATGGCCATCCTTCTGTTTTTTCGCTTGTTCTGTTTGTTTTTCCTGAATGTTACAGAAACGTTAGCCCACAAATGAACATTCTGTCATTATTTACTCACTCCTGTGTTGTTTTAAACCTTATGACTTTCCTCTTTCTGTGGGACAGGGACACAAGGAGAAATATTGAAAATGTACTGGCCACTGTTTACCTTACAAAGTGAATGGGGATCTGTGCTGCCAAGCTTCAAAATAATTCAAAAGTACCATAAACATTTTAGAAAAGCAGTCAAAATGATTATCTTCCAGGTTTTCTGAAGCTAATAGCTTTATGTAAGGAACAGACTGAAAGTCATGCAATCCATATCCATTCAACCTTCGGGTGGTTGCTTGATCAATAATGAAGCAATTGGTTTGAATATATGTGTAAGTGCAAATGAGATATGAAGGGAAGATAAGTGAATGTTGATTTTTGTTGTCATGTAACTTCAGAAGACTTCAAATATAGCTTATAGCCTCATGCAGTGTTATGGGTAATTAGAACTATTAAATTTTTGGTTTGAAATAAAGCTAAAATAAAATAAATATTACATGAAAAACTGTAAACTTAAATGAAAATTAGAAATGTTTTGTTGGCAAATAACAAAACAAAATGTCTAAAACTGATATAAGAATAAAGCAAAATAGATATATAAAAATAAAAATGAAAAAAAAGCACATAAAATTATAAAATTTGAAGTATAGCATATATTTAAATAACTTAATATACAAATCAAAGCTAATTCAAAGTAGTAATAAATACTATAATGGTAAAATAGCATAAGATATAAATGAAAACAACTGAAAATATAAAACATTTATTTATTTACAAATAATTAAAATTCAATAAACAATTGAGCAATAATTAAGTCTTGCTTCTATGGTGCCATTTTGGAACTTGACAGCTCGAGTCCCCTTGACAGGCTCTTTCTTTAGCATTTCTCCTTCTGTGTTCCGCAAAAGAAAAGCATTAAGATACAAGTTAACCATAAGTATGAGCAATAGTAGGGGTGGGGGAAAAAATCGATACAGCATAGTATCGCAATATTTTCCGCGGCAATACCGTATCGATACACGAACGCCAAGTATCGATCTTTTATTATACTATTTGGTAGAATAATAAAATCAATACTCCAATCAGGATTTTTAGACATTTATTCAGGGCCTGAATTTCATTTTTGAAAATGGGGGGAATTCCCCTCTTATATACTGTATATATACTCTTGTGAGAGGGGAAGCAGCAGGGACTGTTTTCACAGAGGAGTCCGCTACTGATCCGAGGCTGTTTACCACAAACACAACATTTATCCATTATTTTGATTTCAAATCCAAACATTGTCACTGAAAATGCTTCTTCAGCATTGCAATTCTTTTTTTTACACAGTACAGTAATACAATCTTTCACAGACATGTATAAACAATAAATATAAGCAACACATTATTCAATGCTTTTTACTTTTGCATTTACTTCTAGATTTATAGATTAAGTTGCTCAAGCAAGTGGCAAAACATGATTCATTCAGGAATGAATCAAGTGACTGTCTTTATGAATGGGTAATCATGAATCACTGACTCACTAGATTCATTTAAAAAAAACGTTAATTCATAAACGAAACACCGCTGTGTTTGAATGGAGATGCGCAGCGGCTGAGCTGTGACTTTGTTTTAAACTATTTTCAACGACGAAATAGAGCAAAATCAGACAATAGTGTTATAGTCTGACAATGTAAGTCATTTAATATTAACTTCTTGTTTATTGAATTGTATTGTATTAAATCAGTATCACATTTACAAACTCCTTTAAAAATCATTAAAAGCTGGCACTCATTTTAGTTCATCTCGATCTCACATCTATAATCAACGAAGCTCTCTACACTGCGCAATGAATCTCTTATTTACACCCTGTCTACATCTACATCTATATCTGTGATACATTACTCGACGCTGCAAAAACACGTAGAACCCTTTGAAGCTCCCCTGAGCGCAATCACAAGTATGATGATAATCGGGTCAGTCGCACTGGTGCTCCTAAAAAAATGTTTATAGTCGCACGCAGTAGTTTTCAGTCGCAAATGCGACTGAAATGGTAGCACTGTAGAGCCCTGCCTAGGACTATGTGTGTCTGGGCTACCATGCCGACTGGCTTAACTCTTAATTAGACGCGCACTACATGTAATGTTAATTAACAAAATGGATATACGTTGCAATCTGATAGATAAGACCCCAGCATCCACCTGAGCACTATGAGAGGGAACATCTCGGTTACGTATGTAACCTTGGTTCCCTGAATAGGGAACGAGATGCTGCAATGCTGGCCGTTCCGTACCTTCGATAGCACTTCCTTCGTCATAGTGTAAAATCTGATGAAATAGCGCGCAGCACGCATATATGAGCATACGTGACGTATGCTCGGGGCGGTGCTAAGCGATATTGGCCAATAAATTGGCGTGATGGTATAAGGGCTTCAGACATTCGTCACACCAGAGGTGTTCCCATAGCAATGACGTCATCGCAGCATCTCGTTCCCTATTCAGGGAACCAAGGTTATATACGTAACCGAGATGTTATACCTACTTGGCTTGTTCTGAATGGACGTCGGGAACGGGATTTTGTTAGACCGCCCGCTCACGTTCAAATTACACCAGATTTACCGACCGCTACCGCGTTTTATTCGGGAATTTAATCCCGCAGCGCAAAAAATCCGGTCGGTTCCCGCGGGAGAGCCGCGGGTAATGCAGACCTCTACTTGCAGCCCAGCAGTAGACTTGGTGCGGAAACTATCTCTGCACTGCCTCAGACGCACCGCTACTGGACTCACTACCGGACAGCAACCGTGTGCAGTGAACGCTTTAATCCGTTAACATGAGCGTGGAAAAAATACGCACCACGTATGCACTGCAAACGGAATAATGTGAACTTGGCATTATGTGTGTGTGCTGCGAGTGATGTGCATGAGCGCTCAGTCTGCAGGAGAGCGCGCGGGTGCTGAATGATTAAACACTGGCAAGAATTAAAAAGTAATGCAATTTATCAACTTTAGTGATGATGTGACACTGCCTCGACTGTGCAAGTGACAATTCCTGTCAACTGTGCAGCATGCAGCTCGCTTATAGACAGACGCGATGTGTGGTGATTTGAAGCCATTTGCATATTTTGAGAGAGAGAGAGAGAGAGAGAGAGCGCGCGCGAGGTGATTCACTCACGCTGTTTGTGAAATTATGTCTCACACAAGGTTTTCAAATTACTTTATAAGTTATTTAATGAA